>NW_019102643.1:0-194014 GCF_001856785.1 Myzus persicae | reverse complement strand
AATGCTTATTTGCGGTTGATTGCAAAGATTTTCTTGCATTACTAAAATAATATATTATTCAAATTATTGATCATACGCAAACTCCTGATGGAGTATAAGCCGAACCAAAACCTAAATCTATTTTTAAACACCAAATGTAAACAATTTTTCATACACGCGCGTAATGATAATATGAAAATATAAAATATTCATCATTTGAATTTATACCTATTGGCTATTTTATTTTAAGTAATAAGTAATGTAATAATAACAAATTATTTTTGAACAGCGGCCCACCGGGAAAGTTCCCGGTTTCCCGCCGGCCCAGTCCGCCCCTGGATTGACCAATTTATGATTTAAGCTGTGTTAGTATACTTAACATGTATAATGCTTGTAAAGAATAATGAAAAAGTTTAATATGGCCTTGCTATTTATTTTAATGTCCTATGACATGGTAATATTAATTAGTGTCAATTGGCAATTTTACAACATTGAGTCTCCTGAGTACAAAATTCAAGAACGCCTGTAATCAATTTAAATTAGGTAATTAAGATTCGCATTTTGACAATATTGAATGATACCCAGTTGTTAAAAATGTTAGAATTTAGAAAAGTCCACTCTGTAATGCCTGGAATTCATGAACTATAATAATATTGTCTATTTAAATAGATATTTATAATTATAATGGAAAAAAAAATGTCCAACTCAATAAACCATAATAATTTACAAATTATTGGTGGATTACTGAAATAAATTTTACATTAAACTTGGGGTGCTAATTTTAAACCCGGGGATGCTAAGAACCCCAAGCACCCCCCTATGTGCACCTATATATATATACTTACAAATCATATAGTATAACCAGTGAACCTAACCAGGCCATTCGGTCTTCGAGTAGACCTAACCAGTGAAATTAAATGCCGGACGGTATAAATCCTGCACAACCCATAGATATAGGCACAACTAGACCTCTAAACGTGGGGTGCTATAGTATTCCATATTTTAAAAACAACACTGATGGTATGTCACTATTAATAATGATAGTTGGACATATCAAAATAAGGGGTGCTCAATTAGAACTCGGGGGGCGCTAAAGACCCTTTTGCGACCACCTAGTCATGCTATTATCCATAGACCTTATACTTAGGCAAGGCCGACACTGAAATCTAAACTGCGGTCCTTACAAATAATTAACTTTTGGTTACATCTTATATTCCTATTATAACCTCCTGGCATGAAGCGTAAGTATTTTTCTTTTATGAAATTATTTTCGTAGAATTGTCTGGTTGTTGTATAGATCCCTACATTATCTTTGCCGTTATCGATGAACCCTGCAGGGGCGTAACAAAAAATAGTATTTGTGGCTCATCGTGTGAGAAGGCAATATTTCATTGTTGGACGAAATGCGGACCTCGCTGGAGGCTCGTGCCGCACACATCGCCCGCGACTGAAATAGCTTCCCCCACCTGCCATACATTATACGATTGCACCATACCAAAGTTCTATGTTTTTATCGACTCCTGATAAAAATATCTAAAACCTTCCTATAATAGGAGCATAATGACAAAACCAAAGAGTAAATTTACTAATGTGACTAATATTTTTGATCCCAGTTAATCCTTAGCAATTTCTTTGATCCATCTCAATGGGTTAAATTGTTTCCTATCCGTAGAGAAGTGGTTATTGATCCCTAAGAAGTATTTGCAGATACCATGTCTTAAAAATTAAGAACAATTTAAAATCAGTAAGTTTTTAACTTTGATGAGGAAGGCATATTGTAAGAACAATATTTATTGAGGTTTAATGCCTGTTAGCATGGTTATTGGGAAGGAGGTGCATGGCATAGGTGCAACTAGGATTACAATTTTTGTTCGGGGGTGGGGGAGGGGTCAGTCCTAACAATACTATTAACTTAAAATAACCCATAGGGGGTCTATATCCAATGAGAGAAAGAACGTCGTTCATAAACTCACATTCACACGTTCACGTTCATATTAAGTGAACGACACGTGAACGTCACTCGTTTTTTTAAATTGAAAAAAATATTTTAATGAATTTGGGCAATTTTTATATCGTTTAATTTATTTACCATTTAATAAAAACATTGATTTATTATATTTTATTATATTATTTTCTTAGTATAATTCCTGTTATAGAAATATTTAAAAAAATTACGTGAACGAGTTCTTTTTTTTAAGGACTGAATGTCTGAATGTGATCGTGAACCAATTCATTTTTTTTAGTAAACATTCCGAACACTGCCTATCTGTAATCAATAATGGATACTTTTTTCGGGGGGGGGGGGGGCTAAGTCTCCCTAGCCATCCTAGTTGCGCAATTGGAGAGGGTGTGAGGGGCTACGACCATCGACTACACGGTCATCTTTGAAATGAATTTTCAGCTGCTTCCTAATTAGGTGCCAAAAAAAGAGCGATGTTAGTGCGCAACCAAATTGCGTGTGCGGTTTTTAAGGCGAATCCGGTAAGTCGAGTGCGCGTATTTTGGGGGCAGGTTCGAAGTGCATGCATAAATGTTTTAACAAATTACCTCCATATTGGGAGGTAATCCCTATTCCTATTAAATTAATGTCGTATACTCGTATAGTAAACATAGTGCTTGAATTAGAAAGACATTTGCACACAGTAAAAGTGTAAAAACAATGCGCTTACCTGAATGTTTAAATGTCAATGTGATTTTGAAATAATAAGGATAGATATGCATACATTTTTGTTTTAAGTAGTTGGACTCCGCCCTCCCCCAATTCAAGCTGCACTGCAGTTAAATATATCTGGTAAATAAAAAAATTATGAAGTACTATTGTGGATTATCTCGTCACTTCGTTCATCCAGCTCATCGTATTAACTATTAAGTATAATAATTAACTACACAACACGTCGGAAGAAGGTAAATATTAAATTCAAGTTTGTAAAATCTAAGTTAACCTTGTAGATATAGTCTCGTTATGCATCGTTTGTCAATTTTTAGCGGGCAGGTGCAGTTTATATTTTATCTTTGGCTATAGTTAATAATTGTTTGAACCTTTGAATTAAATTAAATTAAATGATTTCATTAATTCTGTGTGCCTACTATAGTCACTACCGTATTCTAGGTAGGTATTCTAGGCTAACTAGCTTGTAACTTGGCATATACGTACATTTTATTTGAGAAATCAGTGCTTTAATGTTACCTATTAAATATTAATCTCTTAGATCAACAACCACCAGTATCGTTTATGGTATATAATATTTCTATATTACTGTAATAATATGTGATTATTTTGAATCTGATTTTAAATTAAACGAAAACCACTAGAGAAAAAACCACTTATGCTACCAGTTTCCACGAACACCAAATAGCCAAGTAGGTATATATTATTATATTTACGACCTGGCGTATCTAAACTATAGAACGCCAATTACTCAGTATAACGTACCTATTATTAGAACCTTAGCGCCGCGGAACTAATTTATCTGCCACCCCACCCCCTTCTTTAAATTTCAATTTTTGAAAACGGAGATTGAAGTTTTATAATTAAATAGGAAAACAATTAAATTAATAAAAATTAAGAGTTATTTACAACATTTCAATATGCTATAGTTTTAATATGGAAAGTACTGAATACTAAATACTAAATACCAATTACAGCCTATAGGTATAAATAAATGTTCAATAGACAGAAAGAGTACAAATTGTTATTTTTTGGCTTAAAAATAAGTTCGAATCATAATAGTTGTTAAATAACAATTATATTTGAATTATATATACAGGGTGATTTACCACCGAGCATGCTCGCCTCATTTTGTTCTTTTAGTAATGAATTTATTCAAGTTCTGATTTATAGAATCTTTAAATAGACCATATTTTAAAATTCTTAAGAATTTTTGTTCTACTTAAGGAGTTTCCTGTGGCAATACAAACTCCTGTATTTCAAATAATAACCTCTCATTTTTATTCCAAATTATTAAGTGGATCATTTTTAAAAAAACATTCTGATGCACCTTATTCAAAATAGGAACAAGTTAATACACATTTTCCAGTTAATAAAATGTATACATTGAGATTATTTTCTAGAGTCCTTAAAAATAGTTTTACAAAAATATAAAATATATGTAGTATCAGATTTAGACAATTTAGTATTCAACATATTAAAAATTCCTAAAAGCAGATTTTGAATAGTTGCGTACTTGCGTTATTGAAGAATAAAAAGAAAGGTGATCATGCTTGGTGTATCACCCCGTATATTTAAAACACAAAATTATACATAAAAAAAGTGCCACCCACCCCACCGATGCCTAAATACTTACTTCTTGGTGTACATCACACACTGGTCAGTTAAAATTATAAATATTAAATTGTGTTTTTGTGTTTAAATTAAAATCTTCATGCATGATGCATGGGTAAGTCTTTAAAACCATTATACAATTATAAAGAGATAAGTATGTATAATACATATATTATAATATGTATATAACTACATTACCTTGTAAATGTAATTAAATAGATGAACGCCAAAGCATACCAACGCTCTGAAATTATAATTATCGTTTCAATATTATTTTTACTTTTCATTTCACTTCACGTCTTCACTCTTTACTTAGTTTTTAGCATACTTATTTTAATATATGCAAATTTAAATTTTTTTACTGCCACTTCAATATTGTTTGAAATGTGCCACGTGTGAAACATCTTTTGTCATGTTTAATGTCGAACAAATTCAAATGATTAGCGACCAGTGAGATAATAATATTATGTACCATATTATATCTTATAACATATTTTTATATTTTGGTGGGATGTTGTAATAGGTAGGTGGAAAAGAAAAAGGTTTGTTGATTAATAACTGAAATTAGCGTTTAAAACGATATACGTTCACTTTTCTTTTCAAACTTATATATGTACACACAATAATGTAATAGTTATCATTTTAAAGATCATTAAAAAACAAAATTAAACATTATTTTTTATCAAAGTTCTCTTAAGTAAATAAATATTACAAAAAAAAAAAACAAATCTCTTTTATGATAATATATTATGACGCATGCATCACATATAATAATTATATAACTTAATTTTTGTCTCAAAGAATAAAAAAACGTAATAAGAAATATCGTTATTAAATATTACGGTTACAAAAAACCAACGGTGGCAACAAACTTAGTAGTATAGAGGTACGCTAATACTATATAAAGGTACATATAGGTACAAAATTAAGACACGATGAATCTTGATAGTGAATTATCAATATTAATAATACAAATTTAAATAATAATATTAAATGGGAGTAATGGAAACTCCGTGGCATCACAAATCATCGTTAGACGAGTTTATTGTCTTACATAGGTTTTTTTTTTTTGTTTTTTTTTTTTTTTTGTTCCACCCTCGATGGGTTTATAATAATATTATAGGAATAAAGGATTTGAAAAAACAAATTTAAATACGTAAAGTTAACAATTAAGTTGATAACCCATATTAGCGAACAATCATCAATGCGCGTTTCTGTTAATGTACTGCGATTGCGGCCTGTTGGACAACGTCTGCGGCACTTTCCTCAACACCTCAGCGTACGACTTGTCCAGCAGCTTGAGCCTGGCCACTTCCTGGGACGCGGCGCTGGCGTACGGTTGGGCCACGACGGGCGACGCTTCCGCGCTATCCATCGGCGCGGCGCACCACGTGGACCTGTGAGACGACGGTGGCCTGTCGCCACTGCCACTTCTGGGCTGCCGGCGCGTCACCTGGTCGGTCCACTTGAATTCCAGCAGGTGACTGATGTCCCTGGACTGTTGACTAGCCGCGGCCGACTTGCGGTGCCGGACGTGCTTCTTGTGCTTGACCGTGGACGCAAGCTCCTCGATGATGTCCCGGCGGTGACGGCGGGTGTCCGGGCGCGGCTCCTGCTGCAGCAGCTGTTGCTGTTGCTGCTGTTGTTGTTCGGCCACAGCCGGTCGCTGTTGCTGCTGTTGTTCGGCTCGTTGCTGCTGGTGTTCCACTCTCTGCTGTTGCTGGGCTCGTTGAGGTTGTTGCTGTTGGTCGGTCGGCGGCTGTTGTTGCTGTGGCGGCGGTGTGGCCGGACGCCGTTCGTCCGTCACCGACTGCTCTATGGACGACATCAACGGGTTGTGCTCGCAGGCGGGCGTGGCCGGTGGCACTCGTGGAGTGCCGGACGCTGACGTGGTCGAACGGCCGACAGACGGAGTGTCGTCAACGCATTCGCCGTCTTCGCCCTCGTAGCCGCGGTCGTCGTCCTGGAGCAGCGGTAGCCTCTCGCCCTCGTCCTTGGCTTCGGCCGCTCGCTTGAGAACGGCGAATATCTCCCGGAACAGCTGGCGGTACTCGGGCGTCTTCCGGAACCGGCTCTCCACGGGACTGGCGTCGTCGTAGATGCTGAACCGGCAATCGTCGCCGTCCGATATCGTGCACAGGAACGAACCGGTGAATAACGTTTCGGTCTGCGTGCACTTGTTGCTCGTCTCGTCCGAAAAGCCCGACGACGACGTCGTTTCCGTTTCGGAATACTTGCACGTGGCCCCCCCGCTGGGCGCCTTCCGTCCTTTCGTTGGCAGGCCGTCGTCGTCGCTGCTGTCGTCGCTGTCCGACGCGTTGCCGTTAAACGACGAGAACTGCCCTGACATCTGCAGTTCCTCGTGTAGCGATATTCCCCGGTTCTGGCCGTCCTTGTTGCCGTTGTTGTTATTGTTGTGGTTGACCGACGGCACCATCGGCGTGAACGCGTTGTGCTTCTGTTGGATCTTCAACAGCGCCTCGTATTTGTCCACCAATATCCGATACGGGTTGTCCTCCGAATAGTTCTCACCCAACGTCTCCTTCGCGATAGAAACAAAAAAATTAATAGAGAAAATATATCAGTGGTGTGTTGAATTATAGTTAAGTTAACTGGGTTATAGTTATTTTCGCTTGGGGTGTTAAATGAACCACCTAATGTTGGTATACAGCTTATCAGTATAGTAAATATCGCAAGCATTATTATTATTCTACATTAGTTTTTGTCATATGTGAGACGAATCGACACTTTTTATTACAATTCTAATGCCGGGTTGCACTCTAAACATTCAATGGATCAATGTTGAGCTAATGGTCCCTTAAACAAGATTTAGTGACCCATTACATTTTAGTGAACTATTAAATTGAATCAATTTTTTATGGAACAAGAAATAATAATATTATACTATTCATTTTTGGGTAAAAATCATAAACGTGTTTATCGTGTTATATCATGTTGGTTAAGTCTTTTATAGTTGAATTGGTCCACTTTTTTTAAATTGATTTCGACGCTATTACTTTTCGTCAATTGATTTTCCGATGAATGAGAGATGTGATTGATTGATGGTGGACATGACTGTTTTTAGTTTTCGTTCAGCGCGCGAGTGTGAGTTTACACTTTGGTAGTAGGTACCTATTGTATTTTACACACTGCGCCTATGACCATTAGCTTAAAAACTTTTCGCGTCGTGACCCGATTTAAAATGTCAAAGAGTCTGGATCCTCAGACCTCGAAATAACACAATAATCGTCGTTAAGCGTTTTACTTCAGGCGAAATGCCAAATATCCTGTTTAGGTTTTTCGAATAGCTCACGTTTGAAAATTGTAATGACTCATAATAATTTATACGGCTTATACAGACGTCTGAGGCTAATTTTTATTTTTAATTATTCTACTCGGCGATTATTTTTACAGTAAAAATAAATGCTTTTTAGATTTAAAGGATCGCATTAAAATCTCAAACTCGAAGTCGCTTCATATTAAATATCATGGAATAAAACGCAGATACATTTAAAGTAAGGTTATTGTTAGGTACTCGTAATTTAAAACGTTTGGGTTCCACCTGATGAACATGTCTTATAACAATGCACCCGCATCGGCGTATCACGTTTAATTCTTTGCAGTTTAAGAATAACAACATACTTGTAATTGTTGCAAGACTTCGTGTTTGTGAGTTTCGACATATGATCCTATAGCGCTAATATCATCAGTGTCATCATCGTCGTCGTACACTGAATACTCGTCGAATAGGTTTGGGTCAGTACTGCGCTGACAACGTCGACATAGATTTCCTTGTCTAAAAAACAAATTGACTTTATAAGACTTTGGGTACCTACTTAATTATTATTTTGATCTAATTAAGTATTAGAATATGGGTAAGTATATACAAAATAATACATATGTCATATATAATATTATGAAACTAAAGACTAATGAGTAATGAGCAATGCCATTCTTATCACATTAAGAATACTATACCTAAGCTATACCTACTCTATTATTAAAAAAAAATAATTCTCCTAGAATGTATTACTTCTATCATTTATTGCTTAAATTTAAAAGTAAGATAGTTTGTTTAAAATGGTTGATAAAAGTTAAAAAATATTTTTAAAACAAAAAATAATATGTTTGGTCTGTACCAAACGCAGTGTTCAAAATTGAAAAGCTATTAATTATTATTCATCTTTTGAACTTTAAAATTTTAATCTTTAAAATTTAAATCCGAACTTATGCCTATTGTACGGTTTAAGATTTATAGTCGAATTATTTTTCTAGAATCTAATAAATAATAACAAACATCTAGTTTACATTAAACAATTATTAATTTATTTGATCCAAAAGTTACCCGTAATACGTAGGTATGATTGTTTATTTATTATTTCCGCGTTGAACCCAGAAATATAGGTAGATAAACCATTTTTCAAGGATAATCATTAAGAAGGAACCGGTAGGTGAATACTGTACCGTCCGTACTTGTACCTATATTATTGGCGAAAACGTGTTTTCATTATTTTTATAAATAAATGCATTAGGTATTACGTATTTTTTAATAGTAACTACTTGATTTTATCAATTGAAATGATTAATTATTTGTCTATGAAAATTGTACGGAACTATAGTAATATTATAGTCTTAAAATATTTTGTTATTCGATCTAACTTTAGATGTATTTATAGTTTACCGTTGACGTATCATTCTATATTATTATGTGTATATTGTACACACACAACAGACTGTTGTCTGTTATAATTTATTTGTTTAATACAATCCTTTGACCCACCTAATCTCTTCTAAATAGACGATTTGATCTTGGAGCGTTTTCAGTTCTTCGTCTTTTTGTTGCATTACACTCACTTTTTCTTCTAGACTGGTGTTCTCCTATAAAAATTAATAATTAAAAAATTGTTTTAAAATCTGATATGATTTCTTGTTATGTAGTGTGTGTATACAGCGCGTATAGTGCAAACGATATAGGTTTATAATATTATTGCAGTAACACGCGTTCAACATAGTTTTATTATATTATAATTTATATTAATACACTTTTATCGAACATTTTATTACTATTATTGCTTAATTCCGTTCACGATTTTTAGAATTTACCTGTATAAGTAAGGACACGTTTTGTTCTAGTTCAGACACTTTTCTCTGTTCCTTGACTCTTAGATTTTTCGCATGCTCCAATTGTGAAGCAAGTTTAGCATATTCATCTTGATCTTCGATCACGGCTCCTCCGCTGCCGCTGCCTTCGCTGACCACGCTGTCGTCTTTCTTTAGATGACCCATGTCGTCGACCAGGTGCTGCAAATCTTCGCAGCGACTTTCCAAACTTTCGATTGTATCGTATAAACTATAAGTATGATAATATAGGTAAGTAATACAATTGAATTGAATAACGATCGGTTTTCCATAAAAAAAAATAAAACTATACATTATGCAGAACGCTAGATAATATACGACTACGTTACCTTTTTATATGCTTTTTGTCGTTTATGTTTTCTTGAACAAGCCTCTGGTTATTTCTCTCTAGATCCTGAATACTGATTTCCAATTGCTCGTAAATGCGCAGCCTGGAATCGTTCACTTCTCTCAGAGCGGCCGTTTGTTTGGTAAGATACTGCCAACATATCAAAGAGTCGGTTACGACCAGTTCGTATAAATTCAAACCGATGGCTTGTTCGTTGGCTTTTTGAAAGACCGGCCATTCGGTCAGATTTTCAATAGAATTCATTTTGCTCGCTAAACGTATGTTATATTATGTTACGCACGTATAATAAAATTAATTCGATTATTGAACCTTATATAGGTACAACGAAATCGTTTCGACGCGCTCGGGGATCAAGACTGAAAAAAATGTGCCCAGTGACTACATGCCCGACCTCATGCCGAAAGGTCTCTGGCTGAGAGTCCGTTGCATCGTTGGAACATTGCCACAGCCCACAGCTATATTAAAATAATGCCTACGGCCGGCGTCTTACAAAACCAGATGAAACACGACGATGATCGTTGATGATGATTTCAAATATTAACCAGAAGGTCTGAGCTGTAATTTTGTTTTTTTTTTTTAATCTCGTCCTTTTATTTGTATACTACCTACGACTGCGCAGCCGCAGTGCAGAACAATTCAAAGTCACGTTTAATTAATTAGTAAATGTCAGTGGGAAAGAATCTAGTTCAAGCACCTGTGGGTACATGCTATAAAGGCATTCGCGTTTATACAATTATTGCAAAATATAGCGAGAACTACCGAATGATTGATTTATACGTCTTTTTTTCTAATGCCATATACATAATATTATAAATTATACTTAAATTCCTGAGCGCTGCATATATATATGGCTACAAAATTTAATGTTAAAGTGTATATAATTAACAGAAATGAAATATTGTTACATGTCGTGAACTAAATATGAGGCGTACAGGATGACAAGTCATTACAATCTATTTTTATTATCAAGTAACGCATATTATTTTTATTATTGTAGCCAGACGTGGTCACAATTTGAACTTCGAGACAAAACGCATTCTTTGCGTAGGTATATGTGCAGTGAATACGAAATAATCCATGCATTGTCTTTTTTAGGTTACTGTAAAAACACATGTTTTGAAGCTTGACAATTTTTTCACATAGGTTATGTTATTATATTACGGTTCAATATTTAAATCATAAACTATCTATTACCTCGATCTCTTGATTGCGATCTTCCACGACATTTTGCTGTTGCCTCAAGTTGTTTTCCAATTCTTTATTTCTCTCCAGCAGAGTTTTGCCTAGCTCAGCAGCTAGCTGTAAGTCTGCAACACGACGTAATCGATTATAAATAAGTTATGAAAGCAATCAATTTACACTACCTATATTACGTACAATAATAAATAATAATACACTTTATAAATTCATAACGAACAATAACAACGATTTCATGATTGAATTCGAGATTTCCACTTAGAAATCGAATAATTATATTATCACGTCGTGTGTACCTACTATAACGCTTCTTTATTAACTTAAATGATTTGTCAAAGACCGAGATTTATTCTAATTATATCGATCGGTCGTGATCTTCGGGAGTAATCGCCTCGTCCGGTGTTCGTAATAGTGTAATACCTACATAAGAAGGTATAGTTAAACATAAACATGGTATTTCGAAAGCGTCGTAATTCCATAGAAGGAAGCTAGGAAGGTTCTTCGGCGAGACTTCGTGATCAAACGGAGAAAACTATTTTTTTTTTGATTTTCGTACCGATTTGGTTTTTTCATTGAAAGCTTACACTAACTGGGTTAGCCTATCAGGTTAACCTCGATTGTAATACAACTGAACACACGAATTGGTTTTCGTTAAAGCTATATAATATATTATAACGATGTTGCGCACTCAGCTGGGTTGGTCTTGGCAGTTGGCAGTAATTCTTATTGCATAAAACGATACTTTATTTTTGTTTTGTGGCTTTTTGATAATCATCAAAAACCAGACAAAAACTCATATTATATATACACTCACGTAGCTAGGTATACACTTTCGACCAATTTATGACAAAAATATATTTTTATATTTTATACACTTAGGTACATAAAACCTAAACTACAGTCGCAATTAGTTCAGTTGAAAGTTAGAAAGACATATGGAGGTAGGCATTAAAGATGGAAATGAAATGATATTTAGGTACCTGCCTACCTACCTATAATAACTACCTATATGGCTATATATTTATGTATGTATTTTAATATAAATGTGTAGGTACACATTTCATAGTTTATATATTATTATTATAGACTACACCATCATATAATTATATCGATATTTGAGTTCAAATACTAGGTACTTAATTCTCAATTAGTTATGATTAGACGTATAATTTTCCTATTGAAATCAATGATTTGGAATACATTTTATAATTATTTAATTACTTATATAGTTTCAACTTGATCGCGTAATTTTAATTAAACCTAACTATTTAAATGCATAGTGAAACAAAATATTATATCATAAAACTTTCAATTACAATTATATATTTCGTACTAACATATTTTATTGTAAGTGTATATCAATATACACGAGTAGGTACCTATTAATATACAGCATTAATTTAATTTAAAATTAGATTTAGTAATGTGAATTGTACTTACATCAAGAAACAATTGGTAACTACCTATTCGATTGCAATTTTTCATTAGGTACTTATCATTAAAAATTGATTATTTACTAAACAAATTAAAATCAACGTAACTTTCTAAAAAAATTATAATTTCTCATATCAGTACAAACCAATATAATTATAATTTACTACATTATAATATAATATGGATATTATTGCATGAACATTAAATTCTATATTACGTTTAGGCGGTATATTTAACTTTTTGAAGAGTATTATGTTTTTTTAGTTAAGACAAGTTTTTGATTGATTTATAAGAAATTGATAACATATAATGTATAATTAGTAAGCAAGTGTGTTGAACAGTTTTTTTTACCATCAAACATTTTCTCTTTAAAATTATTCGTGAATAAATGTTGTTCATGATGTTAATGTAAGTATGTAATGAGAACATTAATGTATGTTTTTTTACTTTTTATTTAAAAAAGTAACGGGTATGTTGTAAAAGTATTTTATAATATTAAGATATAATATTTGTCAAATCTGTTTACTGTTTAGTATATAGACTATATACGTATAATGTGTATATACCTTGTGGACCGCGAAGACATTCCAACTCGATTGTATAATCCCAGCAGTCCAGAGAAGCTAAATCCGACGTAGGCGTGATATTTTTATCCATATTCGTGATTTAATGCATATTTTTTTGAGAAAAAATCGTACAAGTATGATATCTTCTTTATTTAATAGTGCATAATCGTGAAATTAGGAATTATAAATGCGTGGCCTGGGAAACGTATGCATATATATAGGTATATGATAATATATAAATGTATAGTAATGTTAAGTATATTGAGCAAAAAATCTTAGTTTTTGTTTTTCACGTCACGTTATGCATACTAATGAGCAAATAATATTGTTACACAACGAACAATAGACATCCAAAAGTCGTCCAAAGAATAACTAATAATTGTTATATCGACAGTGTTGTATGAGATAGGTACCCAATATACTAGCTGAGGTCGGTATATGAATAATATATTGAAATGAGTTTAATGAATTGTTTGATTTGTTTGACCTGCTATATTTGAACTAATGAATGCCGGGTAAAAACATAAAATAAAATATGAAAATTTAAGTCACGGACATCACTCATTTTCAGCCATGAATATTACAATAATTAATGTGAGAAATGTTTGAGAAATACACGATTTTGAACATATAGTTTTGTATATTATTAAACTACATTCAATGTTCTCTTATATAAAAACGAAGAAAAATGAAATTTTAATGTAATTTTGAACCTTTACTATTTTTTTTTTACATAATTTTCATGCAATATACAGTGTTTAATTTTTTTCATCAATGCAACAGTTGTTTAAAATTTAACGGAATTTGTGACCGTTAATATACATGATTACGCAAGCATTTAGACAAAGTCAACAAGTCATAATATAAAAATGAATTTGTATTAAATTATTTATAAAGACATAAAATGCGTTATAATTGTTGTTTACTTTTGTTGTAGAGTAAACGGTAACTATTGAAATATGTAGATTATCAACAGACTAACGTCTATGGCAAATGTTAGTAAGAAAACAAAAAATAGCAGTTTAGATATGTATGTAATAATATATGTGTATATTGTGCACAGAAAACTTGATGTAATAAACTAAGAGATACCTACGGGCTACGTATAATCCACGTAAATGACATAATAACTGGTTTATGAATACAAATTTGTTTTTTTTTTTTGAACTCATACTATCAGGTCATGCAGCTAAATCATAATAATAATTGATTATCTTAATATACAGTTATATACAATGTACATTTTAATTTTAATTTTATCGTTTGAGCTTATTTATATTTAGTTAAACACGAAATTTATAATGCACATTTTTCTTTATTTTACTGAATATAGAATGTACTTACTTATATGTAAAAAACAAAATTCTACTTCAGTATAAATTTAGTATCGGGTAATTTCAGTTCTGAATTAAAATTATCGCTTCCTTTTTGAATTGTATGTATAATTTACTATACTTTACTTTGAAAAACGATGTGACAAAATTGAAGTATTTTCCGGTTCAATTTGTGTGTAAATTAGAACTGTTCAACAGACAACAGGCAACAGGTGTCTATATTTTTCAACTTATTTCGTGTATTATATAAAAGTGTCAACCAATATTACAATTAAGCTTAGAAAAAGATATTTTGAATTTAAATACATTATTAATTACTTTACATTTATATTATGACCGACCCCTTGTATATTGTGCAAAGACGAGGTGTATATCATGAATGTATGACACATGTACATTAAAATGTGTCAAACCTTCATGATACGCCACATGTGAATACAGACCGTGTAACTGTACATACGTGTATAACATTATACATATATATATATGTATAAATATTGTGTGTCCACGAAAACAGAGTACACCGAAAAAGTGAGGTTTTGCGCATGCCCAAAATATAAAAGTTCAAAAATTGTAAGTCATGGTAATTTATGATCCAATAGCTAAGTCTCAAGTCCCGCAAACAGAATTCAAAAATATGTGTAATGTACTGATGAATAGTATAAGTAACTGAGTTATAGAGCGTACCCATGTACTTTGTTTTTGTGGACACACAGTACATACTATATATATAAAATATATATACATTAACATACTATTATATGAACAAATAATGAAAGAATCATCGGTATTTCATAAACAAACGAGTATATAATAAATAATAATAATATATTCGGCTATTGGATATTATATTAACGTGTATCACTGTCGACAAATTACATAAAAAAAAGATGTGCGCTAAACGCTGCAGTGATACTTAACCACAGATGGTTGAAAAGTTATGTAATCGTAGATATTTAATCGGGTAGACAACACCGTCCTTTTCAGCGATTTCATATAGAATATGAGTGGAATTTTGATAAATCGATGGTCGATGCGAATAATGGTAATCAATTAATATTGACATGATATAATGTCGGATATATGATTTTTCTCTCATTTTTGCTGACTACAATGAGTGTGGCTGTTTTGCTTATCAATATATTAAGTATTTACTTTTATTATAATCCAAAAGGGCGAGGTTTCGACAGAAACGTTGCAATATAGTTGGAAAAAAAACTCATACAGTTTGGATGTCATAATATTTGTCACGTGTATCGTATATCGTGCAATCGTGGCCGGAAAAACTTGAGATTTTCTACTCAGGCATATCGAAAAACGTCATACCCTTTTCGCATTTCGTCCTAGCGAACAAGTCACATTCGTCCTATAAAATATTATATCATACACTTGTGTGCGCCTTACGCCTACACCAGCCTTGTGCGGACGACGCCCAAGTGGAAAGACGAAAAGCGTATACCGGTCGGAGGTCTTGCACGCCGTTACGTCGCGCTTGTCGAGATGACGTCTGCGGAGCACACCGCTCAACGTTGGAGGCGCGCGCACCGGAAACACTACCGCGAGCGTCCGACGAAAGCTCGGAAGTTCGGAAGACGAAAAAAATCACGACGTTCGTGTGAGTATTTTTCGTGTACTCGAAGATCGTGTGTGTATTTAATGAAAAGTCGCACGGATCGTATTGTATGGTTTTCGCGTCGAATTCTAATTATTGTACCGCCTCGACGTCGGTCAGTGGCGATCGCGCGAGCGGGCCGGCGTGCACGCGCCAAGAGACTGTTCCGCGGGAGAGCCCGGCGAGTACCTGGATCGCCAGTTCGGCGGCGGCGGCGGCGGCTGAGGTGTGCGTTGCATAGGTATATAATAGGCCGTACCTAGCCGGGCGAGGGGACAGGAGCGCTGGAGAGCGAACCGCGCGCGGACGACACACAAACCGGTTACCCACACCGATCGTCGTCGCCCGGCACACGGTCTCGGCGCGACTGCAGGAATTCTTCGTCGATCGCATTCCGCGGCGGCGGTATCGTCGTCGTGATGCAGTAATAACCATAATAATGATAACGTCATAAGAATATTACAATACGTCGTGTCGCGCTCTGCACTATAATACACGCCGAGTGCATTTCAACACGTCTCAATATTTGACAAAAATCTAATGAAATAAATAATAATATAATGTATTCTAGCTGTAGGGTGTGTAGGTACCTAAACATAACATAGATTGTAAATTATAATTAATAGAAAGTATAATCAAGTAGGTACATATTTTAGCAAAAAACGTACGAATTGAATTGAAGATTTTTTCAAATTGCAATTCTTAAAATGACATATAGAACCTCCCCATACTTAACCTGACACCTGCAGGGAATATTGTATTTAAACAATAACACGTCGACGTTTGCTACCTATAATGTAATGCCAAAAAAATAGAATATGGTAAGTTACGTCCGAAAAAAAAGGTAAAATATATAAAATACCATGTAATTAATCACCCGGTAATTAATTTAGTATGCTCTTCGGATAGATATAATTTCCGGATAATTATTATTATTGGATATAGGGAAATTATATTTCAAAAATTAAACGATTTAAATTTTAGTTTCAGAGTGAAAATTGGATTGTTTATTTTAGAAGTCAAGGCTACAAAAAATGTACATACACAATACACATTCAATAATACCTGAATATTAAAATACGAATGCAAAAAATTTAAATAAATACAGAATAATTAATTTTTAATCTATACATTTATTTGTAAGTATACATTATTTATATAATTTCCAGCTAATATGATTAAAAAAAAATTAAACCTACATTTGGATTTTGTTGTGGTAACTTGTTTTAATATCATTTTGACAATAAATATTTTTTATTTACGTATCATAGTTATTTTACCATTCAATGGTATGGAAAAACGGAATACCATTGCGTGTGTAATGTGTACATACAAAAAATATAAAAACTTTTACATTTTTTTTTCGTCAAAGTTCAAGCACCGTCAGAATTGATAATAATTATAAACGAAATCGCCGACTCGCCGACGCATTAAACCCGTCTGAGAGAATCGAGCGCGAAAAAATATTTAATCACACTGTATAATATACGCTTCCGAGGTCCATTCATCGTAATAATATCCCGCGGTCGTGTTCGCCGTTAATTAACTATATGCACTAACTGGGCCGCGGGGAAGGGGCAACCCGGCGTGGCGCACTTGGGTCCTCGGACGTTACGAAATCGTCGGTAGACGTATATGTATAATATTATACTATAGGTATGTATTATTATATTTATATTATACCTGCACCGGCGGCGGCGTGTCTCAAGAAAGCGATACGAAATAATATAATAATAATAAAAATATTGTAAATAATTACACTTAAAGTGCTATGAACTCTCGTTTAGGAACTATACGCACAACCCGTGCTTCGACACGTAGACACGTATAGAGTTGAAGGTACAGAGGTAGTTAATATTATTATTGTTAACATAATAGTAAAAAGTATATATTTCCGTTGTAGGCACATATTATAGCTGCGTAGAATTGTGCGCAGATAACCTCACGAAGCGGGAGACATCGGATTCGCACGTTTTACTTTGTGATATATGAGGTTTAACTTAATATGACTAGATACATATTATCTATAGAGACTAGAGAGGCACACACATTAGGCATATTTTACCTATATGGTCGTCGAAAATAAATGCCGTTATAATTATAACTAAGTCGTTTGTCTTTTTTTCAGTAATCAGTATGATCGTTACGTTTTTACAACTTTTTTCTTTTGAAAACTCAAAAATACCGACTCGAGATGTAATCACTAAATCATACCTGTAGCAGAATTACAGCCGAACCAGCATGAAGAATATATATTTTTATACATTAAGCACTCTACCCAGATGACAACGTAATATATTTTGTTAATTGCCACCACACCAGCCACCAGGTTTTAATTTTTCTAAATATTTAATTTAAAAAAAAACTTTTTAATTGAAAATATAGTGTTCTGAATATTATAAATTTATAAAACATGCACTTGGGTTTCAAATTCTAATTATTAAATTTTATATATGTATATATTATATATCGAATATGCGAATATGAAAGTATGAAACAATTTTTATTATAATTAAATAAAATATGTTTTAGTTTTAATGATAGATTTTTTATATTACAATTTATGTACCCGTATAATGTATTCATCGTCACAAAACAGTTTGACATTGTCAAGTGTCAACCATTTTATATTTTGTTTCCATTATTCGAAGCCACATTATACTAACTGAGTAAACAGTTAAACAAATTAACTAATCTTGATTTTAAATACATCGTGTCTATAATAAAAATACAAGCATATGAAATAGAATAATAAAATGCTACAATATTCTTAGAATACGTTATCTTAGTATTTCAGTTAAGGTGTTAGTAGATGTTTATTTCAAACATTTTGGAAGTTGGATAATATTTCATTAAAAACCACACTGAAAATATCCATTGCTATACAACCAAGAATCACAACAAGTTCGCTGGCCATTATTGAAACCTATCCAGTCGTAATATTAAGGAAATATCGGGTATACACTATTGGCACGTATTTTTAAATTGTACTTATCAGTGTAACATTTAACGTTTTGGCCGTTATAATAATTCGAATATTTACTAACCGTTATTAACTGATTAGTGTTAATCATTAAAAATAAAAACTGATATCTATCACGATTAGACGTAACTGTAGCGGGTTTAGACTTAAGAACATATTATTAAATATTACTAATTGAAAACGTCGAGTACAAACTATTTTCTAGGTTTGTAATTTTACATTGTTATAGACTTACAAATATACACGCATACCTAAATGTAGTGCATTATTCTGTGAATCATTCCAACTTACAATTAGACGTTTTTGTTTTATATAGGCCGTGAGATATTACTTGGGACTTAGGAACATAACATATATATATTGTGTCATGAATATTTAAACATTTAGCCTGAATAATACGTAAACAGTAAACACGTATGAACACAAATTAAAGGGTGCAGTTGAATGAAATGTAAAATATTTAACACCATATGGTTCCGTAGAGATTACTTACTATGTTTTAGAAATAGAGCATACATAGGTGTGGTTATAGTATAAAATATATTTAATAGTTATGGCTTATATATGAGATAGATATATCTAGTAAAATTTCAACACTATAATATGTCAAATAGGTGCACACATACCCACCATATATTAAGTCACTAAAGATATAGGTAAGTGAGCTGCAGTATATAATATAGATAATATGCAGTCGAGTAAATGCACGTATATACAATACGCATATCCCAGATAGGTATATAACGTATATTATGTTTTGAGTACATAACCAAACACGCTAATGTATACAAAAAATCATAAACTTACTAGTTATTATTTATTATAGTTAGGTATTACTAACTATCATAAATTCTCATATGATTATAATATGACGTATTGACGTGTTTTTATGGCATTAACAATATGAACTAAGAATAATTATATCTAATGATTGATTATTGATTGATCGAAAACGAAAAAAATAACATATAAATTGTATTATAAAGTAATTACTAATTAGTCTAAAGTTAGTAAAATATTATATTATAATAGTAATAAAAATAACTAATCCATTTGATCAATTATTTGGTGGAGGTATATACATATTTAGTTTTACCTATCAATAAGAAATTAATACTAGCGATCAGATTTTCTGGTATATTAACATTACGTACTTGTTTAAAGTTAAAGATCTGTTGACGAGATGGAAAAGTGCTTAAAAATTAAAAGATTTTTAATGGACTTATGAACAAATAAATTAAATATAACCACGAATAAATTAAAAAGCATCAGGTTTTCAGTATGCTGTATACTAATAACTAATAATTTATTTCTAAAACTATACATCTAAAAATTTATTAGTAATAATAAGGCGCTAACATAGTTATAACATTTCTCAAAAATTATCTTTTGTCTATAAAATGACAAAATTAAATCCATAATTTTGTACCTGTGTGGCTATTTCTATTTGGCTAAATCCATAATATTATCTAGTGCATTATTAAATCTTAAACAGAAAACGAAATTAAGAAATTAATTTCACATACTAATTATGGTTATATGATTTTTTTATCATAATATTAATCCGGAAACGTACCTTCCTAATTTATATTTTTCACTTCCTATTTCCAAACAATGAAACAAGTGAAAAAGTAACCCGATAAACGCGCATTTTTGTTTAGTTAAATTATACGTGTAAACACGTATTGAAGATTGTTATGATGGAATTTATATTAACTGAACAAATAGACTGTTGGTATTTTAAATTCTCTAAAATTAGTAGGTATGCTATTATTCGTGTTAATTGCAATGACTATTGTTTGTTTTATTTCTTAGTGCGTTTTCGAAAAACCAATAATAACTATGATATTGACGCGTACGATTATATAAACTCGTGTATCATAAATATCTTTCAGATTTTAAAGTAAAAAAATGTGTATAAGACAAGTGAACACAGATACCTACTATTATCATAAACATAGTAATCTATCATCTATACGTATAAACTAGCAATGATTTTTAAAAATGTTTAGCATGTGTAAGGTTTTTATTTTAGTTTTTAACCAGTATTATAAACATAACTCATAAGTATACAGAGGTATATAAATATTCAAGTTTTCTAAAATCTCTCTCACTCTTTTAGCTATATATTAAAATAGCTAGAGCTTTTGGTTTTTGAACGGCTGCCGTCGTATTTTTCGAATGGAAAATAATTTCCAGCAAATACTTATTTGAAAACAATAACAAATTTCCATACATTCCATTCACACAATATGGTAAATATTATGTATATTCAAAAGAATAATAGGTATATGTTTAAAACATTACACTAATGCACTATATAATATACCTTCGAAAAACAAATAGCTACTCATTATAATTGACAGCATGCATTAGGTACAGTAAACGCTAAGCCACGCGGCATAGTTGTCGTTTCATAACTGATCCTAAATATGTAAATATTACTTAAAAATTATCTGCAGAGTATGGAAGACTCGAAGACGCAGTCCATTATTTTATAACAAGTCTTGTTTGCAAAGTGCATCGAACTATCGAGATTCCCCCTTGAGCAATTTGCGTATGGAAAGTATTATTTCTTTTACTTGTTGTATAGTCAATATTATAAACACTGGAGTAACAATCATAACCACTTGGTTATTATGATGCACGAAGAAAAATCTCACCCATGAGGCAATACTTTAATAATTATAATAAAAAAAAATGTTGTATTGAATGCTTGCAGATAAAGGTGGCTCACGACTGGGAAATTTTAAGCTATTGTTTCAAAATCGAAAAGTGATATATTTGAAAAGTGAAGGTATTCGTGCAAAATATATATTATATATACATGTGTAAAATGTAACAAGAAAATAATTATTGAGATGTAGTCTAACCCCAACGAAACAGGAAATCCGAATTTGGAGATAGATAACTATTTTATAGTTACATAACACCCATATATGGTATATTTTATAAATAACAGAACATTTTATTTCGTAAAGTAAATTTATAATATACTTATAGTGAAAATGAATGTACCTCTCTCTATATATATATTTATATAATTATAAATATAGATGTTTGTTTATCCGAAATTAATAGACTCAAAAACTGCTGGACCATTTTCAATAAAAGTTATATTAATAGAATTCTTGAGACTTGAGGGTTTATAGCTTATTTTATCAACCCCTAAAGTTAGGAAGCTAAAGAGTAGTTCACAGATGCATTTTTTTATTTCAAGAAAAAAGATTTTATTTTTTGTTTATTTAAATGATTGCCATTAAATTAGCTGTTAACCATTATTACTATTAAAATTAGTAGAAATATGAGATATACATTTTTAAATTTTTAGAAATATATTTATAAAAAACCAAATCTTTGGCACGGGCAACGTACAACGCCGGCGGGACAGCTATAGTAGGCATAGTATAAACATAAGAACTTTGTAGTGCACACAATTTAAATTTACCCAACAGTTTAACATCCAATATTTATTATCGTCTTACAACTTGTGTGTTATCTTGAATACCGTCCAAGGAAGTACCATGATTAAACCGTCAATAACTAATTATTATTTGACGGTTGGGCAACCATACAGACTATTATCGATTATTTTTCTCAACTATTTCAATCACTGATTGTTGATATTGTGCACACAAGTATACAACACAAATTAACGAAGGTCTAACCGTTAACTATGTACATTGCATAATTTTTAGATACTTATAACGAAGCACATATTATATAAAGCATATTACACTAAGTAGAGAACAAAATACAGTATGTGCATTTTTATAGATCTAAACTGGAACCGTATCATTTGAACATGTTCAGTCACGTCCATGTGCTGATTCGAGTTATAGACACTTATAATCTAATTTAGTGATTTAAATTTATATTTCCAAATATGTATAGAAACATAGATGCCTTCAAGTTTCTAATAGGAAATGGAAGTCAGCTAACTAACCAATGTGACGAACAATGTTTGAGGTTATACACAATATATAAATTACGGTTCTTAACACACATAATATATTAAGAAAATTATACTAGTTAAAAATGTTATGGAAATTAAACAGAATTCATTTTCGTAACTTGATAGTCAAAATACGTACAACCATAATATCTAAATTCTATTGATAATATATTAATATTACATAAAGAAAGTAGGAACCAGGAAATTAAGTAGTACTCGAAGACTTTGCTTGTCTTTTCTTGTTTGAAGTGGATTTTATTGTAAATGTAAGTAAAATTTAAGTACGAAGATGGTGTGTGTTTTTTAAACACAAATTTTACTTGTATTTTTAAAGTATTATTTATTAAATAAAAATAAAAATTTGTAATATTGATCACATTTAAATAGTAATCTATGCCTAAGACCTAAGTAAATATTTTATACAATATTATAAATAGGTATACTCGTATAATATTGTTTATGGAATGCCATATTTTATGGACTTTAGACGTGAATAAAATACGAAATACAGATTATAAATTCATACACTTAATCCTTTTACAGCTTTTTTTAATGCATAGAGTTAGTTTTCGTTAAATCGTTATTTTTTAACTTGTGTTCAGCATCCATGTTTACCAAGTTGTATCAGGACTTGTACAAAAATATATCTTGTAAAAAGACATAATTTATTACTAAAAATATGTAACTGTTATTAGATAAATTATATAAGTTTTCTTGTAGTTATCCGAATGTTAAAATACTAGTTGTTTTTAATAAAAATTACCTATACTTTTTAAAGTGAAAAAACGTGATTGCAAAATTTAAATAAAAAAAATTAAGTGGATGTCGAAGGTTTTATTAAATCATTAATAGATATTGTTTAACTATAGGTATAATAAAATGATTCAATGTTGTTATTCAAATGCCTACATTATGTATTGAATTAGGTTGTACGCTTATTGTTAATTTTGAAATAATTCCTAATGTATTATATCCATTACGTTTTATTTTTCTTGACACATAACTTCTTGATGGCTACAGTTAGTTTTGTACGAGTCAATAATTGTTAGGTACTTATTGCATGATAAATATAAGATATATTGGTCATGGGTCGTGGGTCATTTGATGATTAATAATAACATGATTGTTTTGAAAACATGCTTGATGAACATCTTACTTAATTTATACGTGCATATTGGATATCAAAATCAAGACAAGTACTATAATCAATTGAGAATTAATAAAAAAAGTAAACTTTAGAAATATAGAATTATAATTTATTTTTAATAACATAGTTTGATAGTTAAAATAACTATTAACTTTTAATAGTATAGGTATAATATAGAACAACATATATACGATACTTTTACATTCAAAATTTGTGCTATTAGGTACTTAAGCTAATAAAGTATAACTAATTTTTTTTATTTTAAAAATTGATAATACTTTATGTTGTCGCCATAATGTAGATTTGTTTAAACTCTAGTTGGTTTATTGTATCATGTTACTGAAGACGTATTTCATACATATTGATTAAGGTGTTGTTATGGATCGTTCAGTTATATATATGTGTGTGTGTTTTTGAGAATATTAAAAATTATATTTATCTTACTTAAATATACAATTATTAAGTAAAAAATATTGGAATTCATTACCTATTAAATAGTTCAATTTATTACTTTGGTCTGTAAACATGGTATAAAGAATATATCTACTAAACACTAAATATTATGGTTTTTGTAAATAATGTGGTTTTATTTAGACTTTAAGATATTAAGTGAAAAATATTGAAACTTATTATTAAACATTACGAATTACAATTTATTACTAAGATGTTTACTATCACTAAATATTATGGTTTTTATACATAATATGGTTTTAATAAATGTAGGTATTTTGTATAGTATACTATTATTATGTATTGTGAGGTATAGTAGGTAATGTTTGGTAGCATGGACTATTAGAATTCTTCACGAGGTATAGAAAGTGTAAGTACATGATGGAAGTAGGAAACATGCTTAACCTTCGTTCAAGGTTATGGATTGACTTTTTTTGTTCACTTTTACCACACAGGATATGACATAGACCGACGGATCAATTTAAAGAATCTGGAGACACATTGATGATTGAATATATATAAAAAAAATATACATACAATACAAAGCAACGGTATTTCATTATTTTCTCTCGCAAGTATTATGAAGATGTTTTTAAAAAGTAAAAAACTTAATACAGGCACTTTATAGATTAAGTTTATAAAAATGTATTATTTTTTTATCGACACATCTTGTTTTTAACTTAATTATTAAGCACTTAATTTTTAATTTTTTTTTAAATTCTCCAACCAAGTTTTCGTATTGATATTTACCCCAACTCATCTTTATAGTCAATCAATAAATCTTCAAAGCCCACTTACATTCTATGCTTAAAATAAAATGTATTAGTTTTCCGTGAATATTTAATTACGTTTTTAAAATTTTTTTGAACATTGAATATTTTAACTTAAGGGAAATACTTTGTATTTTAATATTATATTATATATTATTATTTTTCTCATTTGTATATTTTTTAAAGGCTACATCTTAAAATGTCTAATCTACTTAGAGTTGTGTGACAGCAAATATTTTATAGTTAATATAATTAATAGTTACTTAAATGTCCTAATCTAATAAATAGACACACAATTGTAAAATCAATAAGTCAATAGTTTTTTTATGACGCACTTAATAATAATAAAACGATTCACATATAAATAATTTTTTCTGATTACGTTCTGACGTTTATCAACCAAATACTTAAAACTCTCAAACAAATTGACAGGCACAGGGGATATTTAAATGTTTCTTTAATTAAAGGTACCTTCATGGCTACTAAATATATTGTAATATAATTTTATTATGTTTTATTTTCTTTTAACTAAAAGTGAGATATCGGTACCTATGGGCTATGGTAACCTGTCTATTGTAGTTATATACTATGCACCTACTCTTCCTGCAAGGACGTGAATATTTATGTATAGTATATGTAGGAAATTAACATTTAAATTAAAATTATAAAAACGTAATCTAAATGTTGAATCATCATTAAGCCTTTATTCAAGAACACACAATATTTTTAATTTATTCAAGTGGGAAATCAATTGTATTTAATATGTTCTGTTTGAGATTGGTAGTACCTACTTCAGTTACTCATGTAGGTACTCGTTCATAGTGCATATAAGTACGCTTTAAAAAAATCTGTATGGTGGTTACTGATTTTATCGTTGTTAGTTTTGATCAAGTTATGTCATAGATTTATTACTTGGCTTATTTATATTTTCTTCATATACATCATACAGCCATAAACTATATGTTATCCCCTTTGTTGTAATATAAAACTAACAATATTGCATTTGCAATGTTAATAACGAGGAACCGGTTCACTTGTCAAGGAAGCTAAGGTATACGTTCGAGTACGTTTGAAAGTAAAAAAAATAAAACAACTGGTTTTGATCAACGAACTCGAAACCCATGCGAATCACTTTAAGTACCATATAGGCTTACACGCTGTAGGTACCTACACATTACTATGATGCAATTGATCGAATCCTAATTTCCAAAAAACAATTGACGTAAAACAAATGTTGTCGTGCACATTAACAGGTGTGTGTAATATACAACTCAAAAGAAACAAAACCAACTAGAATTCAATATCCATGACACAGTTTGAAATACTACTCTACAGAGCCTGTATATGGTAGACGAAACCTTGAAATAAGATAGGAAGACGATCATCACACTATTCACTATTGTCATGCATTATTACAATACGAGTTAAAGAAAGTATCATATTATGATAAACATTAGTTTTCAGCTTATATAGTTTATACATCTTAAGTCTTAACTTATTAAATACCTACAAATCGAGTGTACTCAAAACTATCAGACTACCTAGGTGTTAAATTTAAGTACGTTGTTTTTTTTTTTAATAGGCCAATTTATGCCTTTCTATAATGTAAGAACATAATATTATGATAGAATTATATATATTTTTTAAAGTATGGGTGATTAATGAGATATGTTAAACCACACTTGCTTACATTATTGCAACCAAATCAAAAGATCTTGCAAGTACTAGCCAGTTCAAGGACTATATGAAACTGTATTGTAGGTACTTCATACCCGAAAAATTGTTCACAGAAAAGCAGCATAATATAATGAAATTAAAGTAAAACATCATCGGGAAACCAATTTTAAATGCCTACTGACAATGCCTTGCTTCAGAATCCAAAATATTACAAACTAAATTTTATTACTGAACTTATTTAAAATTTCGTTGAGTCCATTATGACATATACAGCCATACAGGATGCACTTTAAAAACTATTATCAGAATTCAGATTTATTATAAAATATTTAAATTTATTAGGTTTTTACCTGCAGTAGTGCGCATACATCGAGTTTTTGTTTACTAACAAACTTGGACAGAATTACTGAAGGTAGGTAACTATTACATTAAAAATGATGTGAAATAGCACACGAATATTCATGCTAGTTAACCCGAGTGAATAATATTTTAGCTTACATTATGGAAGAATCAAGAATTCAGATTTTTAACATTCACATTATTAAAGAATTAATGATGTACAATGGGTTACGCAGGATCTTCACCTTTCAATAATAACATTAATAGTGGGACAATAACTGATTATTAAGCACGACATATTTCACCTTTGAGTGAGGCAAATTATTAAGTTGGCACAAATTCACATTGCAAGTAACTGTACAAAATTAATTCTTACGGCACTTTTAGATTAGCCTCATTCAATAGTTTAATACCGTGTGGAAAAATTATCAATGAAAATATAAAATTTACATAAATAATATTGCAGTATAATTAATTTATGTGCGTCGTCTTTTAATGCCAGCTATACCGGCTATAACTATTACTTATACCTAATATTGTACGATTTCAGAGTTTATGCTTGATATTTTGAACACTATTTTTATTTTGAGCAGGCTCAAGCGAGTATTATAACTATACTAACTCAGAAATCTAACGCTATTATTTTTTACTTATAAAATATTATTACTTTAAAATTGTTCGCCAAAAACAAAAACTATTATCGCACAGTACTTTGTGTGATATTCAAAATAAAATGATCTAAACTTTAGAGTTTAAACTTGAAAGTTTAAATCGTTCGCATTCTATAGTGCTTTATGTTTTATTTTATCTCAATGTTCCAATTAGATAAAAAGAATTGTTTAACTAATGTGTACACAATACGCATTTATGAAATCGCTATATTAAGCATTAGCTCGATATAGGTACCTAAATAATATATCACATGAAGTTATGTTGCAGATATTATCAATACTTTGTAGTTGTTTCGATATAGTTATTAACTGATGTTTTTTCCAAGAAGCATAAAAATTCAGTCGTCCTCTGTATTTTACTGTCTAATCTTGTGAGTTTTCACAGATTGACTGAAGATTCCACAGAAAAGAGGAAAATTACAAAAGTTATTATTACTTATCAATAGGTACTTAAAAAAAGAAACGATTAGACGTATTGTAATAAAAGATAATAATATGACGTATATGATTGATCGTGAGCAATAATCATAATTTTTCGAACTAATTATCGTCTTCCGTTTATGATATAATAGTCTGTCGAATTATGGGTACCTACATTATAAACGGTCGGATAATGCTTTCCATTTCTCCGGGTCGATAATAAATAAACGGTCTAATATTTTATTAATATTTAATATATTGGTCGAGTTTCGACGGAAGGGAAATATTATATATACATATATATATATACTATATTCCCAAATAACGGTAAAGGAAACCACGCGAAAAAACTTTGACATAAGACAAACGAACCAGTTAGAAACTTCCGAATCGTGTTTAGCCTCAAACAATATTTATGCATTATTATATTTTTATTAACCTATAGGTGCATTAGTTGGACCGAAAGTAAAAGTAGTCACGACCGTATTCATAAATATATATATATAGGTACATATTTATTTTATAGTAAACTTTTCATTGATTCGGCTTACCGTTTAGAACACCAAACGAATCTTCAAATTCCATGCTGAGACACCGGTTCCGAACTCGTTGCATGATATGTTATTATTACTTGTCGAACAATATTACGTACCGTCTACTATTATAATATGCTAAGTACTAGTAATATTCAAACACGGACGAAATTCGGTCGTTGAACGAGTAGAATACGACGAGAATATGCTTATAAAATAATCAAAAAATCACGTCGCAGTTGTATTGTTATCGCATTAAATAAATACTATATTATAAAACGTCTACCGCTTTGTGTCGACCCTTGCCACGCTGCATCGCGATCAAGACTGAATTTCAACCATTATAAGTATTGATAACCTGGCCACATGCGAGCCCATACGCACGCGATTATGTTCAAGGCAAACGTATAATATTTCGTATATACAACTCGTTTTCAGACCTGACCAAGCAATAATAATACTGTATGCTATATTATATTATAAGCAGAAGCCGATCGTCATAAATTGCCTCGTTAAATATTACTTAAGTGCGGACAATTTCTTTTTTTATTTTATTTTTTTATTCAATTTTGACATTGAAAATGAAAACGCGGAAAATGCATATAATATAATGTAATGACAATAGAAAAATAAATCCTTTTCGAGATTGAATACATCACCGACGATTTCGTATATACGAAAACATCATTAAATATTTTCGGGAAAAAATGTATGCTAAGGTTAATTGATTCTTAATTCTACTACCACCACCACCACCACACTGTAAAATATGTTACGAGTGTGCGTTATTTGTATACCGTGGTTGCGGTACTAAGTTTGTCAAAATGTATGTTATAAAAACTTTTAAGAATTCAATTGGTTGAGTAGGCGGAACAATATTGAAACCTTTAAAGTACCTAGGCAAGTTACGTGAATAATGGAAAGCAATATATACATGTTTTATTATAAAAAGCGTAATTTATGATATTGCGTATCGTCATTAGTATTCATCACTAATAATTATAAAATAAGTTAAAAACAGTTTGTAACTAATTATAATAATATCTTAAAATTTAATTTTTAATAAGTAACATTTCATGAAAAACATAAACAACACTTATATGTAATGAAATACGTAATGTGTAATAAAAGTTTATAGTGAAGTGTTCCATAATATGTATTTTATCTGGGAAAAAATACTAAACACTTTTCATGTTATTTTAAATAAAATATATATAGTGAAGTCTTATACCGGGATATTTTCAAGTTTGCATATTATTATTATATGTTTAATGTTTGTTGCATAACCGCAAAAAAAAAATATTTTACTTTTCAATCCATGCTTGATATTGTTTTAATTATTCCGTGTAATTAATGATTTATGAACGCCCACATAAATACTTAAGGGATTAAATGTGTATTAATATTTCTTTGTTTACTCGAGGAGAAATTTAAGAAATGTATATCCCACGCTACCTTATAAAACACTTATCGTTCAAGTGATGATAGAAGTAAATAAGTTTCTCATCGCTTAATATAGATAGTAATATATATTATATAGGTATGTAATTAATAAAAATACTTTTTAACGCCCGTGTGGCGTGTACACACATTTTGTACTCCACGGCTAAAATGCAAATCGCGAATCTTGAAAGACGACCTCAAAATATATTATGTTTTACCAAAGATGATAACAATGGATGGTTCAGCGAGTTTGACTTTTATTATTTTTCACACATTTTACCCGAGGTGATATTTGCTCCCATTAATACACATATAATAATTTATGATATTAATTAATTCTATTATCATCTGCAGACCGTTATATTATGTGCCTTGCAGTATCTATTCTGCGAATGTACTATAATAAACAACATTGAACATTCGAAAAATATATATCATTCGTCAACAAAGTGAAGTGAACACAATGTGTCGAGACTTACTTGCAATATGTAACTACAATTGAAAATGCGTGTCTACTAGGGTAAGAAAAAAAGCGTAGGTACCTATAATTTGTAGAAAAACAACATGCAACTTGATAAAAATCAATCTCGAAGAAGTAGAAATATGTAGGAAACGTCGTCGCTTTTAATTCCAAACGATTACCTAACGCAAAAGTAAATTTCGTTCAGTTTGTTCCGTTTGATTTTGCTTTCACGGCGATTTGAATGAAAAAACCTAGCAATTTGATATAGATCAGACGGCAGTTTAAAATGGCCGGTAACTTATGCCTTTCTCCGACATAGGGTCATACTTTCTACGAACTTGGTGCAGTATAATCAGGCCTATTGTCTTTTTATTTTTTAACATACCTCTTCAAAGTATTTAGCATATATACTCTAGCGGCTAGCATAATATGTAATAAATAATAATGCAATACCTATGTATCACAATTAAAAATAATGACCAGATTTTAATCTCATATAAGATGGATTATGGAACTGATTATTGGAGTATGACTTCTATAATATCAAGAGTACCTATTATAAAATGTATAAAGGTACGAATGTAAAAAATTGAGTTCAGTATAGACAACAGGTATTAGATATTATAGTAAAGTTAAATGTTAACATGAATATATCTTATTTAATATCTTTGTTTTTTTAATAAGAATTTCTAATTTCGAACTTAAAACTAGTTTCATATTTAAAGATCCTAAAACATGAAAAAATCTATTGGTAATCATTGAAAATAATTATGTTAAGAATTATGAAATTTCCACTGAAATTAATTTCTTAAATGTAATACTTTATTTGTTGACATTAGGTAGGTGTGCGAGATTCTTAGTTTAATTTTTAATAACTTGAAATGAAGGTAATATTATGTTAGACTATAATAAAATATACTATAGTCTAATAATAAAAATTAAATCACTAAGTATAAATAAACTTTTTAAACGCCAAAATGTAAGTAGAAACTGAATGCAGTATAAACCACACTTTTAAAATAACTTAAGTATCGAAATTATTCATATTTTCGCTTATTTGAATAAATATTTTTATTTAATACATTTGAGAAAAAAATACGTACTTTTTTTATTATGTATATTATAAAATAGAAAAGTCAAAAGAAAATTATTTTCTTAATAAAGTAATTTCTATGTAGGTGCACGATTCACACATTTGAAATTTACGAGTATAGTCGAGGTAATGAACTCTTCAATTGAATATGCTAAAACAATGCAGTAAATTAATTAAAGTAGTTGTTATTTACTTTGATCATAAGTATGAAATTATGAATTATAATACCTACAAATTATTTTATAAATGTTGTACTAACACATCAACCTTTATAAGACTAAGTACAGTGCGAAAATACCCAGTATTTGAAATACATACCTATTTAACAATATATATTTTTTACGTAAATGATCAACTTATATCATTATGTTTTCTATAACAAATCATTTCTAGAATATTATTATTTTTATACTTATATACATAATACATAATAATTGTAATTGTAATTTGTATTATCAACTTTTAAGACAGACTAAATCATGTATAGAAGATAATTTTCGTGATTAATAATTTTACGTAACATACATTAATTTTTAAATAAATAAATAATATTATGTATGCATAATATCATAGAAATAAAATAATAACAAAATTGTTTATAGATTAAGGAGACAAGTAGATTTTAAAACGAGAAAGCCAGTGAAGTAAATGAAGTATATTGCGGTGAACATAATAGTATAGTATCAACTATCATGCCTGTAATAAATATTAACCCTGATAATATTCTAGTAACAATTTTACTTGTGATATTTATATAAAAAAAACAAAAAAAAACACCATTTTATACTAAATGGAGACAATAAATATACTTAAGTGCCTACTTAATTTATCGGTCAGCTTATGCTATAACTACTAGTTTAATAGTTGTAATTAAAATTACGTATTAATTCAACTTTCTAAAAAAAAAATGTTATACTTTTAATTATGAATTATGATATAAGTTCTACACATTTAAGTATTTAACAATAAAAAAAAATATAACTTCGTCAAATTAGACATTTTGATTTGATACTAGAATCAATTTTATTTAGAATTAATTTTATCAGTGCCATAATCAGAAAATTGTGTTCTATGCGCCAAACACTCTCTTGAATTATGTTCTTTAGTTTGCTACTGTTGAAAATTATTTAAAAAGTTAAATTTAATTTTAAAATTCGATTTTGGAGAAAAGAGATTATTTACACTTAAAACTACGATTACCCATTTAAAAATTCTATTCAAAGGACAAAGGTCTGATTCTATTTTTAATATCTTATACATTTATTTAATGCAGTAGGTACGTAAAAATAAGGTTAACCAACCAACTTTATGTAGGATTACCTACTCAAATAAATTACATATTTAATTATCAGTACTACGTGCATAAAATACAGTGTGGTTGTTGTATAGAGGTTTTACTAAAAATGTGTGTAGTATAAAATATAAATTAAAAGATTCAAATCATGAAACGTTAAATTCTAAAAATCTCTCAGTTTAAACTAAGACAACGTAGGTTTCAAAAAAATTTGGTTAATTTACTTCTTTAATAACAATAATAATAAGGTACTTCATATGGCCACCATATTAAAATATCACATTGTTATAAATTAGGGACGATGTGTAATTTCTCAATTCTGACATACACACACTATAATAACAGTTCAAATAAGAATAAACTAAAGTAATTGTTTATTAATGTAATAAAATATTAATCAAATTCTGACCTGCAAAGCTACAATGTGAGTTTCCATTATTAGTAATGGAAGCCCATTCCGCTGTTAATTCCTTAAACGTTGCCATAGATAATTTAAAATTATTTGAATTGATTACTATACACTATACAATAACAAAAAGATGCAATAGGAAATCAATGAAAAATAATCATTTCTACGAGCATTTAACAAAAAATAAGCCTGATCTCCGGACTAACGGCGTTGACTGCCAACAGAAAACTAATTTAGAATCAAATAACCGAAAGCTGTTGGATTTTCTAAAATTTATTGTCGATACGATTAAAGTTGATATAATGGTAAAAATAAAACAGTAAAATCAACAAAAACCTGTACAGAAGATAACAGATAAGCAATTCGCGTTTGAGTATAAAGTTTAATAGTTCTTATAAATATACACAACTATTTCATTAAATTCCAACAACTAATGCAGCGTGTAAGATTAAAAGTTATGTGAGATACTGAACGGGGATAGTTTTCATGAATATCTATTACTCATTAATATAAAAATAATTTCGTTTTTGTAAATAATTAAATAACAATAACAATAAAATCAGACATACAATTTTAATTTTACTTGAACAACGGAATACATCGAGTCAATAAATAATAATCGTCTCTGAAATATAGTATTTATACCTATTTATTATTTTATTATATCACCTAACTATAAATTAATGTTTTAATACGTCGTGTAATTGCTATCAAATAAGTTCGAGCAAAATCAACTGGTTATTATAATAATTATAGGTATAATTACATTTAATTGGTGTAGCAATTTCAAGAACAGTAAAATACAATAAACCCCTTACTATAGACGTATATGCAATTTATTATACACAACGCCATGTAATAATATCGATATTTTCTGTTGAGGGGAACGATCGTGACAGCGTAGAAACGATCAAAATGTATGTGGATAAGAACTTTGCAGTTATTTTATGAAGGCATTTCTTAAACGCTTTTAATTTTTTAAGGTTGATTTCAAATTTTTATTTTTGATGAATCAAAAAAAATCAATAAACAATGTTACATAAATTAATACGGACTGCATTTTATAATATAGAATAAACAATGTTACAGTCTTGGTTTTAACAGTGAAATACCAAAAATATGAGAACCCATGTGACTTAAATTGATTACAAAATATTTGAAAAATTTGGTATTTAGTAGGTTATTACTCAAATTGGCTTTTGGGTGCAGCTGGCTATAATATTGATATTGGAAACTGTATGCACGCAACGTGTGCATGATACGTTACTATACTATTATGCTTATGCAATAAAAAATTTAAAAAAAACTGTGCTATGTTGAGCTTAGTTGATTGCACTGTTGAATTAGGTAGCTTTATTAATAATACGATGTTAAAGTAGAACAAGTGATGGATTTAAGGGTTTAAAATTTCAAATAAAATCTAATTCCATAAGAGGCCCCTCTTCAAAAATGTATCAGTAACATACTTACGAAATTGTTATTTTTATTAACCCAACCTAACCTAACAATGGTAAATGATATTGAAGTTTGCCATACAAAATGTATTTATTATTTACCGAAACCCGTAGAATTCATTCAGTTTAGTACTGTAATAGTCGTCCCATACAAATTTTAGTAACATAAATATATATTTAAAATTTTACAGTAAACACATTGTATGTTGTTCATTAAAACAGTAAAAATAAATAAGCAACAAGTTTATACGAACTAATTACGAAGTACACTTAAGCCCTGCAGTGTCATTAATATTATGCCCTCCCTTTTATTACGTGACCTATTAATCATTAATCTCAAGCACATCGATCATGCATAAATATTTATTATAAATAATAAAATATCGCACCCCTGACGGGTAATTTTCAAGCGACTTGTGACCTTATTTTCATAGTAAGGTAGGTTTTAGAGTAGGAGCCTTTTTTTGAGCAAGTCTTATGAAGTGTTTCCCACTCCAGTTCGTGAACGATGCATCATCGTTAACCATTTTTTCAATGGGTTAGAATCACGCTCGCGTGTGCACGTGTCTACACACTTTTTAACCCGAGTAAATTTATCACGAACGCACATGCCCCTTAAAAAAATATATGTATAGGTTTCTTTTATTTCTGTCATCCGTTATGTTTTTTTTAAATACATAATTATGGCATTTGTTAGCCTAAAATTGCCAGATAATATGACATGAGCAAAAAATTATACGAAAACCATTTACGTATTCAGTACCCGTTATCGGTACAACTAGTATTGTGAAGTATAAAGAGTAAACATATTTGAATAAAAGTACCTATTCAAATACTTTCAGCATGAAGTATTTTCGATGTTATTTTAAATACTTTTTTTTTATTGAATACCTACTTTTTAATTGTATTGAATTCTTTTGGATTTTTTCGTTTAGCATTTTATTTTTATCCGAAATACTACGAATACGAACCGATATGATTGACATACATTTTGAAAACATTATGCCCCTAAAATACAATAGAAATTTATTCAATTAATAAGCTAAGTAAAATTTATAATATTTACCTACTGTGTTACGTTAATAACAAACCTACAATAAAAAATCAAAAGTATTTGAAAAATATACCAAATAGGTACTTTTTACAAGTATGCTTTACAACACTGTACATAGCTATATGTAATTCTACAGTATATTTAGTGGTTATAGACTTATAGTATACTTAGTGGCTATACGCACTTTATAAAGTGGGTCGTTATTTTCAATAACCGACCAAATATTATATTGTTGATTTTTTCTGTATGTTTCATTATATTTTATCTTATCATAATATAGTGTAGGTAGTATTAAAAATCATAATTTCTTGGTATTTCAATCATTGCAAACTACACCTGCAGGATTAACCACAATTTGCAATCGATAATTGTACAGTGACCGCCGATAAAACCTGTAGTTTCAATAACAAAATAAGTTAGCTAACATAACATTATATAGGTGGGTCTTGTATACAGCCATATAGGATACGGCGATAATACGATCATAGATTATAAACACTAGTACTTATAATCAATATGGTATAGGCACCTACCTAAAATATACCTATGTATACCTACATATTATACGCAGTAATATTATTATTATTATTTGCTGTTATTATATTATAATGAAACGGTCAACGAAGAAATCAGTGTTATAAATACAGTTGGGTATCAATGGTAATCAATGGAAATACTGTATTTTAATATGAACCTTTCAAGTAGTGGGGATTGAGGTACCTTCTTTGGTCATTATAATTTATGATATATTTTTGTTAGGCTGATTTTGCAGTACTATTTATGATTTAAAATAAATTGTTTACTCTATGTACATAAATAATCATAAAATATGTTGTAGGCACAATCGTTTTATTTTTCATTTCTACACCTATGTTATACCGTATACTATGATATGATTTTACACAAAAATTAAATTATAGTCTGTAACATGGTACGTGATATTATTTTAAAATAAGTTTTAGTTTGCTAAGTTCATAAATATTATAAATAATTAATCAACATTTATTGTTGCCTCGTTACTAAAATCGGCACTTTTTTGTACAACAATAAATGTATTTTATAGATCAATATAATATCTATGATCTAATAATGTAGTTATATGTCGTAACAGAGCAATATATAAATAAAGTACTAGTTACTATATAGGTTATATAATATATTCTATTCGTGTATGGTGTATGCTTATATAGGTATGTGTATATAGCAAGAATATATAAGAATAACAATTTACAGGAGATTTGTGAAGTTTGCATAGGTATATTATGTTTTTTTACCCCGTTTTTTTCTCTAGATTTGACGGAGTTGATTGTACAGTTGAGTTAAATTGAAAAATTCGATTATTTCAAACCACACGAAAGTGGCTTACTTTAAGCAATACATGCGAGATATAGAATAAATAATAGCTATAAAATTAATTAAGTAAATATAAATTAGTAATAAATGTGTAGTACAAAACAAAGGCACTTAAGCAAGAACTAAATAAATTATCGTTTTCATTTTAAAAAAAAATGTTTTTCAGTTTAACAATTAAATTGAATTATTAGTTATAGGTAGTTTTAGGTACCTACTACTACTAAAACGTCGTAATGATAATAATGACAAGGTAATAAAAATAATAATAATAGTAGGTAGGTAATTAAATACGTTTTCATCAGATATTAGAAATACATTACAATAATGTAGTAGGTATGTATATGAAATTACTTTATGGTTCTAAAGATAAATTTTATTATTTAAAATATAAGTGAAAATAGTGATGGGGCTGATGGAGTTTTTGAAATGTTTGAAATGTTTATAGAATGATGATCATGCTTGGACTGGGTCCGTCACTCCGACACAGGAGGAATGACTTGCTGTGGCGTTCGTATATTATGTAGTTTTGGTTGGGAGATTTTCACCACTAAATTTTGATTTAGTTAGTTTGAAACAGTAGAAAGTGAAGGCACTCTAGTAAGGTGTGCACTTCATAAATTCAACTTTGATGAAATTTATAGTTTGGTTTTTTTTTAGAAGAGACTAATTAACGGCTTACCTTTTAAATTTGGCCGTATGATAGCGTGCAAATTTAGAAAGACTACTTTAGTATTTTGCATAACTCATTTGATGGATAACTTTTATTGCATACTTGACGGCGCTGCGATCAATGAAACAATAGAAGATTATCGGCATAGGCCTTAAGTTTCATGATTGTTACATTGCAGTGACAGACAGTGTGTGGTTTTAAATGTTTTTTCTTTGGAACTGAGGCTGGTGTTTGATTAATTGGTGTTTTTTGAAGATTTCGAGCTTATTGCTGAAAGGCCTGAGCTCACATAAAAAATTGAGAAGTTTCCTTTTTAATATTCTTGACATGATTGACTGCAATAGGATTAATATTTAGGACGTTCTAGGTGTTAAGGCGGAGATTCACTCACCTAAAGGTGATCGGTAAGGAAGGTCTATATTGCGATCTATATCCGCGTCATTTAGTTATTTAAACTATTTAAAAGTTTTAAAACGATGTTATATTTTATAGTAATTACCTAATACATACAATCACACGAACTATCAAAACAGAGTTGGTTAGATAAAAAACTATCTATAACCACATGAGTTGTATTGAAGTTACATTCAACATCAAGTAGTTAGATAAACTTGGAAATTATTTTTAATATATTATTTTTGCGGGATTCAAATGTCGCCAAATTCACACGAAGAATAATCCTCGAGGTCATTTGAAGTGAAAAATAGGTGTACCAACACATAACGATTTTTCAAACATAAATTATTGGCTTTTTTTTCATCGAGCTTAGGCGATTAATGTCTCTTGTTATTTGATTAATCACGAGACCTTACGATTGATGTAAAATGCACAGTAGATGTCGATTGTAATTTTTGATCATAAGATTTCTAAATAACCCACTGCTATAGTTATTATAGGCATTTAAGTATAATTTAAGTATATGGATAAGCGACCCTGAACTGTACCTAATAAATGTGTATTCGCGTGTTGCTGATCGGAATTTCATTTATAAATATCTCTGTACGTTATCAATTTTTTTCATGAAATAATATAACATACAAATATTTTAACCTTACAATTAACATTGAATTTCCTCCATACGGCTATAACTTTTCCAATTCATACAAAATGTTTCCAACTGTGCTTAATAATATAAAAAGGTCTAATTTTCTTTGCTTACTTGGTATACATATACACGGTATTTATGGTTTATATTCCTTATTTTGATTAGCCCCCCTTGAAGTATAACTCTAGGTACTCCTTAATAATGGCGTATTTGGTAAAAATATCTAATGGTAAAAATATCCAAACAAAAATATATTATTCCTATCATGGGTTTACATCGGTATTCAATTATATGAGTTATACTTTAATACCAATAATGTAATATAAATTATAAAATAGCATTTAAATTAATAATGGAATCAAAGCTTAACAAACTACATTTACAGTGCATAGCTGCATACATACAGTGATGTACAGGTGTATAGTAAAATAAAACTCTCCAGAGTTTATGAATTCAAAACTTTAAGCAACTCATGTTTGTAAGAAATAAGTACCATATTAAAAATATATTTCTATACAAATGTGTTTTAATAAATGTTTTATGACATGTAGATTATTTATTGCATATATATTTAGGCGATAAAATGCTTCATTTTTTTTCATATTTTGATATTTTCGTTCAAATCAAATGGAACAATGTAATTTATCATATTATTTTAACACTGTAATGCGACCGATAGCACGTATCGTACTATCGAGTTAATGTGCTGTCGGTTAAGGCCCCTGCAAACCTTATCAATTTTTCATTAAAACGACCTCAGAGATTAACAACAATTTAGCTAGTTTGAGTACCTAGAGTTCGATTTAAAAATTTGTTGAGATTTTTGATTTGTTAAAGAAGTAAACTTTGCATCGGTCAGAGCATATATTAATAATAGTTATTAATGTATTTAAACATTAGTGATATAGGGCTTCAAAATTTTAAGATCGTATCAATTTTAAAATAGTGAAATGGTGTCATTATTTTGCAGCAACAAGTCCTACCAAAACCGTTAGAAACAAACATACTTTATGGATGCCTCTTCACGTGGTACCTCGAATTTTTCCTACCGAGTTGAAGTGCGAACTTCACAAACGTTATATATATATTTAATATAAAAAAATGAAAAGTTGATAAAATTTAAAATATTTATCCTCGTCAAGAATTCTTTAAAATTGAAAAAGAATTCTCACCGATGGAAAGTAATATTATTGTGCATGCGTTCAAATATCTTACATTTTTTTGAATCGAATCTTTGAAAGTACTTGAATTTTTGTTAGGCGTATAGCTATTTCATCTCCATTATATTGGTTTTGAATATTTTAAATGATCATTAGATGACATGTGCATGCGTGAGCGTAATATCTATGATGAAGATGGTTGGTGGAAGTATACGCACACTAATGATCATTTACTACCCTCACAAAGACGAGCTGCGACTGCAAGGAACGAAAGAATTGCCCAAACATAACTCCTTAAAAATGGCAAATTTACAGGAGCACTAAGCTATATGTTTACGACAAAGATAAAAAAAAATTAAAACACCTTTATTATCATATTGATATTATTATTAGTTATATAAGTACTATATAACACTGTCTAACCTGTTCAATTAAAAATACAAAAACGATTTTTCTAAATTTTTAAATTGAGATATTTTTTCCTAGAATATATTAATACAACTATACTAGACACAGTATTAGTAGTATTATGAATTTATGAGGGTATATAGAAATGTAATTTTAAAAAAAATTTCGGCAATCTTTATTTTTTATCATTTGTTAAAAGTGCATACTGTAGAGGTACTTAAAAAGTTGTGTTTCATAACACAAAACCCATTTTGTTTTCAATGAGTAGTGAAACGCTTTTAGGAGCTACTGAAACCTAGGTAACAAGCAGTTTTTTCTCTCTGCACAGGAAGTAGTCTTGGGAAAAAGAACCACCAACGCCATGTGGAAGGCAACTGAAAATTATTACATGCAATGTTTTCTAGAATTCTAACTCCAATAACGTTAATATAAATATAGTGTACAGTCAACCAATCGCAGGATTGTAAGACTAAAATAGTACTTTGATGTATTGTCAATAGTTTTACTTTTATTTTAATTACCCACCCACTCGCTCGATTGCTGGGTAAATATTTTGGTTTTGACTTTTGGTTAATGTTGTTATAAATATTTATTCGTTTTATATTGTTTTCTTTGTTTGAAACTTATGTATGATAATAGCTGTGTCCCTGTGTAACCTGACTTCCCCAGTAAAAAAATGAACATTCATAATAATGCAACTCTATACCAGTGTACCTCACTTCTTGAACTAATTCGACCAAGATGGTCAATCTGTCTATGGCAGATTGGATATTATAGTATTTGGTATACAGTCCAGTCACCATAACTCAAAGTTGAAGATAGATAAAAATCAAAAAATCCGAATATATATATTATTCGAGTTACCTAACTCGAATTTTACCTAACCTAACCTTAAGACCTCAAGAGAAATAAAAAAAATAAAGTTGTTAAGTTTTACCAGTTATAGTGACTGGAGAGTCGACTGTTTTTTCAAACAAAGTTCTAACTACTCTCTACATGCAGATAAATCTAAGAACAAAAAATCTCTGACATTTTCGTCAAAATCTGTCGAGTAGTTTTTGAATATATAATATTATACAAATATAAATTCATTTTTATATGATAATATATAGATTAAATAAAAGTTCATTTTATTTCTGTTACAACCCCTATTTATCAAGTTCCACGAGCAAAAACTAAATTTTTGAGTGAGCCACATCATGGAAACCAATAGGGGTTAAAAAACAAAGCTATGATAACACCTTCCGAGTCTCAAAGAACACAAGTGCACAATTTGGTGCCATGTGGTTCAATAGCTTCCAAGTGTACAAGCCCCATACAAACGTACATTAATTTTTATATAGGTAATATAGATAGATAAAACATATACCTGTAGGCTACAATAATTACAAAAAGGGGAAAAGTATATAGGTAATAGCCCTGCTATTCGGTAGGGGTCGAGCGTACCTCGTAGTCAGTCATTGATTAGGAACTGTAATGGATGTATTAAATTTGAATTCAATGATAAATCATTGTATAGGTACTATAAAAAAATATTCTAGGCGAAGAAAGTCTAGCTTTTTGGCAACCAATTTAAAAATTAATGTGCGTATTTTATTCCCGAATATTTTAAAAGTACTGAGAATTTTCAATTTTGGAAAGTACTAACTATAGATCCGATAAGGTAATATGATCAGAGTATTTTTTATACTAGAAACTTGTCTTCGGGCATATAAAAAAACACTTCATTGCAAAACCAATACAATACATTCATTGCTTCTCTCAGAATCTAGAATACATTTTTAATTAAAATGTATGACGTCTTTTAAATTACTATGGAACTAAGACGATTTGAAAGAAATTAGAAAATTCTTTTTTCTAAAAATATTGAATGTTCAAATTGATAAACTAGTAATGGATCTGTAAAACTAATAATCAATTAATTTTGAAAAATAATTTAATGTAGGTAGATGATTCGAAATTCTAATTTTACAAATTTGTACAAATAATTACATACTTATCTTAAGTTAGGTATAGTATATACATAGCTATTTTAAATTCTTTGATGGGGCGTGTGTCACATATTTCTTTTAACCCTACTAAAAAATAATTTCATCTCGTACATATGACCCCCTATCGTCCTATTTTAAATACACCAGTTATTTTACTTAAAGTAACGAGGAAAAACAATTGTTAATTTTTATATTTCAAGACAAATATTATCAAAGAATATCCACTAAAATAATTCATAAAAAAAAATACAATATATTTAAGAAACTAAACACGAAGACATTCGCTGTCCAATTATAGTTATTGTTTTATTATTTCCAGTCGTTTTTTGAAAAAAAAGTGCCTATTAATTAAATTATTTTAACTTATTTTAAATGTTTATTTTGTTTTTTATATTTAAAATATGTTATGTCTTGTAATGTTAAGTATAGTTAGTAGGTACTATATATTATAGTAGAACAGGTTACGTTAAGTTATAAGTACCTGCTACATCAAGTATACATTGCAGGAAACCATTTTAATTGATCCATGATTACGTTATACTTCTGAATATAACAGTAAAATTATTAAATTAGTATACGTGTGATATGACGACATGACATAAAAAACATGTAACGCCAACTATTTTACTTAGGTGTCCATTTGCATTCATAATTCATATAATCATATAGTACCTATACGGCCATACACTATCAGTAATCATTCTCCCCTCCGAAATATTTTTAACGCGCGATACTTTCACCTATTCCAGTTCATGTAATACGTTATCTTTGCGAGTATTCTTATCACTTAAACTCAAAATTGTTTGGACTACACAATTTTTACATATTTTAGACTTAAAAATAAAAAAATTAAAACACAATCTGTAATTACCTTTTTCGTAGGATGTATGACAGTAGAAACACGTGTATCCGTCGTTTATGTAGTCGTTGTGTTCCATTTTTATTTTTTTATTCTATGAGCTAAAACGATAAACTTAAAAATATAACAGTCTTGAAGAGAGCACGATAATCGAACAGCCGAAAACACTGGACGACAAAATTGTCGAGAAATGTCTGTCACCACACGCGTACCTACGGTATATCGATCGAGATTTAATGATTAAAACTAATTTGTACATAAAACGATGTATTTACAACGAAAAAGACAACAACAATCGAGGTAAGTATAAGTGACTAGACCGTACACTGGATGGCACAAATCGTTGTTAGACAGGCAGACAGCAGCTGTTGTGCAATTGTGTGTCACGCACGACGGTGGGGACCGTAGTGCAGACCAGACGCCCGGAGAATGACTACCTACAGCGAGCGTGGACGGAAAAAATCAATACCTCATGCTCGCATGTGGCGCGCAAATGCACGGACGTCGGACCGTGGTCCGCGTGTGGTGCATATATTACGTTATTAATATTATTATTATATCGTCGTACAATAATCTGTCATGCTGTGCATTGTTTCGTTTTTTTGGTCAGCAGATTTTATAACGTCCTCGCGTGTAGTTGCGAATAATATACTATAGAGAACGATCGCACGCGTACTACGCTATTTATAATAATTTTTAATATCACAATATTGTGTATGGGTAGGTAGTGATCTCAGGCGACCGCGCAGAGCCGGATCGAGGCGAACTATCATCAAGGGTTAGTTCACTCCGAATCTTGTTCTTACATAATTTATTTTAATCGTCGCTGTCGTCTTAATTGTTTCTCAACATGACATTTAATAAATTAAATTTCTGTGTATTTTCCCTACCTAAACATAAAACCTCAGATTATTATAATATTATAAAGAAAATAATTTGCATACTGTCGTTTCGACAATAACGTCTGGACACACCACAGTAATCAATAAACCAAATTTAATATTTAAGTGAGTTGAGTTAGCAGTGAGTAAATAAATTATAAATATTTACAATAAGTGTTATATTGTTTTACTATTTACAAGAAATGTAATAATATATGATAATATAATAATACAAATAATATAATTACCTATATTAGTATATTGTATAATATATATTTTAGACTATATAGTCTAGAACTAAGGGCACATAAGTTCATTAAATAAGGATAAGATACATTATACTACGCATGCGTTAAAAAAATAAAAAACAATAAACATATTTTATGTAGTAAATATAAATAATATATAAATAAGTGTACAAACTTCGAGAGAGGAGCCACTATTCATAACACTACAGGTTGTTTTTTAAATTTTCATTTATTTATTTTTTGATTTGAATGCATATTAAATTAGTACCTATCATGAATCTAGGATATCAAGGTAACGGCACACTAAAAAATCAAAACTAAATAAAAAAGGATATTGTTATAATTCGTCAGTTCATCCTACACTGAATTGAATTATACGATGATTCAATAATTTAGTTTATATTTATGTACATATTTTCGAACTCAGACAGGCATTTTTTTTTTAACTATCAAAAATATTCAACGGATTTTATTATTGAGACACTCTGGTAGGTAGTCTTGTGTTCACCTATTAATGATAAAACGAACTTAAAATATTGTTTGAATCAAATGGGATTGGACATTTACAGTTTTTAAGGAGTTCTAAATAGGCAATTTCCAAATATCATCCATGTGGGCCTTGTAAATGTGTACGTACTACGTAGTAAGTGATCATTAGTGTGTAAACGAAATAACGGAGCGCTCCGGCACACTCATGTACAAGTCAGCGCCTCGGTATTGCACACTTGCAGATCGGTAAACAATATTTGGTAATTTGTATGTAATTTTTTTCAATCCAAACCGATCGACCTAATTATGGGATAATATCTCAGAAAACTGATCTACATTTTTTACAATGTCTACTTGAGATCGGTCAGTCCACATCTTTAGATATCTGATTTAACTTTCGTAAAATCAACATTTAAAATGTTGTAAATTTTAAATATTCAAACGAAATGTATAGGAGTTTAGGAAGAAAATTTAAAAAAAGTGGCCAGATCGATCTCAAGTAGATATATTAAAGAATTCAAATCGAGATTGATATATTTTGATTGAAATAATTGTCCGTTTGCGATCCCTTTAAGTTTTATCTACCTCAATACAAGCGATTTAGCAATAGTGATTAGTTGTTAAATATCCTCTTTGTATACAATGCAAATGTTTAAGGTTCACCTAATAGTGTACCTAGGTGAAACTTAGTTGAAATTCACATTCAAATGTATGACTAATGTATATTTACCTATAATGTGTATATAATTTTTCATATTTTGGAAGTGAATGACATTTATGCGAATATACATTTAAACTAATAGATTATAATACACACAAAATACTGATAATAGTTGTTATAGTTGTTTAAATCGATAGAAAATCTAATATTCTGTTAAACGTGCACGCTTGTTGCCATAATTTTGGCACATATTAGGATATATTATTAATATTTAAACTTTTTGTACCTAGTGCATATTAATATGAAAATATATTATGTATGATATACCTACTATACTGTTGGATTTAATTAAGTGTATGTAAGTATGTTATATCGTATAAAAAACCTCAATTAAAATATTTAGTATATACATATATAAGTAATATATCATATTATCATACAGTATAGGTACACAAGTAAAAAACTCTTTGAAATTGAGAAACTGGGAAAAACGTAGCAATGTACGACGCGGATAATGAACCCATTTACAATTTAACGAGAGCTTAATTAAATCTGATATTGATCGAGAGCTCAACGCGTCGCAGGTATATAATGTTGGTTTGACTTGGTCTTACTAAAAGTAAATATTATTAAATATTAGAGTATTAGTGCATATACAGTATATAGTACATCGATTCGTGACGTTTTGTTGATTAGTGAGTTTGTATAAAGATTGAACAAACAATCATTATATATTATTATATAACATGACGTGAGTAGTGTGTGTTAGTGTGTGAGAGGGGTTTTTATTAATAATCTTCAGCACTAAGGAGAATGTGATACGTAGTGTCCAGAAGAACAAAACAGTTTTTTATAAAAAATGAATTAAAATGTATTGTATTTATGTACGAATAATAAATAATACCTATGGATTTAAATTTAAAGAAGAGATTTACATAAAATAATTAGTCAAAAATGAAAAAGGACTACGACAATATTCTAATAATTTTCTCTATCCTATTCGGTAAAAACTTTTTAAAAAATGTGATGTTTTATTTGAAATTTAAAACTGACTATACTTGTATAATATTTAACCCTATAGAAAGATAAGAAAAAAACCGGTGGTGTGCCAGTGTGATCGTCGTTGTTATGTTAGATTGCGTCATCTGCTAACGTGAAATTATGAAAATCACATCTGTCTTACAACATTACTTTTATAGTATAAAATTACCCCAATCAAACTGTTGATGTACAAAAACATGGGTAATAATACTATAGACGTCTCTGTTGAATCATCAGTAATGCATATTATACACTACGCTGTGTAAGTAATTTATAAAACTAGTTATTATATGACTGTTAAATCCACTCGGGAGGAACGCATAATAATTTTGTGTATCAACATAATTTTTTCACTGTAATTTTTCGATCTATTGAAGGTAAGCCTAAGACTTCATTGGGGTCAATGGAATGACATTTTTATGTATTTATTTTGTTTTTAAATATTTATCATAACACAGCATTGTATACTTATAAAATAAAATTATGTACTTACCAAAAACAGTTACTCATTTGTACATTTAATCAAATGACTATAGATGTATAGTTTAAGTCCAACGACTGTTTAATGTTTTATCTAGTTCATTATATTAAATTAGTAATATTATTATATTGTTACTGGTGGATTGTTCAGCTTGCAGAATCAGTCTGTATTCTAAACTTGAAATGTTATGGTTTATAGCAATGTAATTTTTACAATTACCTACTAAAAATGCTCATGTAGATACATGTAATATTATTTTATTAATAAAGTATTATATTTTTAGTAGGTATACTTTAAAATCACTCCTTTATAAAAGCAACCAAAATACAGATTCGTTTTTTCTAATTTTTGAATTAAGATGTTTTGAGATTGAGATTGTTTAGATACTCATTCTTTCATAAATAAAATAAAAATATAATTTATAACTTTAAATATTGAAAACGTATAGTATATGTTTAGGTACGTATTTTGTATACGATGTGTGTACACTGTACAGTATTCGAGTATTTCGAACAAAATTATGGTTTTAAAATAGATTATGTAAAATATATTCATTTTCTAGCTGGTTATGAATAATAATTATTCAGAATGATCAAATTTAAATAATATTACCACATGCGATATAGTTTAGTCTTTTCCGAGTATAATTACATACTGTTATGTTTTAATAAGTTAAATTTATTGTTAACCTAATTAATATTATGTTACGTGTTCAGACGAAAATAATGTATAAAAAATCTCAATTTCTATAACTCTTGACTATTAAAAATGTATTATAATTTATTAAATACACTATAACAATATATTGTTTATTTCGTAATTTCATAAGCTCCAAAGTCGGTAAAAAATAATATTCAAACTTAATTTCATTATGGAGTAGGTTTATAAAAGTGCTACAAATGCAATATTACGTTCCGGTAGAGCGCAGATTTGTACGGATCCGCACCGGCCACCAGTATCAAATGTGTGCATGTTTCTGGATGAGTTTCATAGTGAACTAAGCGGGAGTGCGTGCTACATGTGTTATACTACGCTCTCGGAGTAACTGTTTCGTCTCTTCCAAGTTTAGTGCAAATCCACAATTAAAAACAGTAAGTAAACACGGTTTAAAATAATATACAAAATCATTTTTTTTGTTTTAAAAATATTATTAAAATCTGTACTCCATCACAGCCTATTTATTTATTTTGAAACTTATTTATGATTGGACATCTGTAGGTACGCAATTCAAAGATATAAATTATTTAAAAAAAATTATTACTCTCTATAACATGAATATAATTTTAATATAAAAAAATATGTAGGCATAAAAAATGTGTTAACTTATCTATAAAAGTTTAAATAATATAATCCGTGACAAATATTATTAATAAGTTAAATCATATTATTAAGCTAAGTATATAATGATTTCAATTTAAGTATTTTAATTAAATACATCATATTAGTAAGTACCTATACTTTATTAGAATTACAATGTGAATGCATTAGTAATTTAAATAATAATGTAACTCTATAATATCCGATAACAAAGGACAAATATTAAAACAATTATTGAAATACTATATGACTTATTAGTTCTTTCGCAGTCAGGATTTATGAAATAATCTTTTTTTAATCTATTGTCTTACATGTGTATTTAATATAACTAAATAATATAACAACAATAACATATTTTTCTTTGTTAATTAAATTTTACCTTGTGTTAAGCATATTATATATTGTAATTTAATACTTTAGAATAATATTTAAATGCATCATCAACAGTTAAAAAAATATGTTTATACTAATATTTATTATTCCCAGGATCCTTTTATTTTTAACAATATATATTTAGGTAGCGGGTACCAAGTACCAACTATGCTAAAACATAATATACACATCAAAGTTCAATAGCTCAATAGATCATAGAACACTTTTAACGACTGTTTATATTACAAATTGTATTAATACTACGCTTCGTGTTTAATAGATTAGGTGAAATAAATAAAAATCATTTATAGTGGAGAGGAATCATAGGATTCTCAAGATTATTTTAATATAAGTAATATATTACTATATAAGTCTATGATTTATTATTTGTTACGAATTACATTGTTAAGGATAATTTAATTTCTGTAGTTTTGACGATGGTTTTGTAATAAAACTAAATAATTTTAATAAATATATAATGTAAATCATACATTTACAATATAGATACATACTGGTAAGGTATCGAATACCTAGGCAGAAAGCTATTTAATACTATTTTTTATTACATTTTTGTAAACATTCAAACTAATGAGTATATAGGAAGGCCATTTAAGTATAAAGATTTTAAAATAATTTATTGATTTGATTTTATTTTATAATTTTATCTATAGCTGATAGGTATCTAGTTGGAATACATCTATTCTTGGGATGAACAACTAACTCAACAATTTTGTTTTTATAAAATAATAAAATAATATATAGATGAGCATATCTACAATTAAATTATAATACTTCAAGTACCTATATAATGTTCTCTATATGTTTTCGGTCGTTGTTGACATATTCCTATACATTATAGGATACGATACATCTTTTTGTAATAATTTTTCCCTGTCTGTTCTAAACTTAGTTGTATAAATTAATAATGCTGTTAGCAATCAGTAGGTAGGTTGTATATTATTTTTCATTGTTAAATTTTTACTTACAATTTTAATTAAATATTTCATATTTAATGAATTGGATCAGTCAATTACATTAAAATTACGCAGTGCAACTAAAATGTATGTTGAGTGTTGACTATATGTTAATAAATAAAGTATATATATATTGGGAATCCATGTTCTGTTTACATTATTATAGTATAAATATATAATATATTTAAAGCAATTATTGCAAAATATAATTTAGGTCTAAGATTAATAGGAACTGAATACCTAGTTAAGCAATGGATTTATTGTTTAATACCATTTTAATATATTATTTGTAATATAATTAAGTAAACATTTATAATATTACAATTTTATTGTTCATGAAAACTTTTGTCTTTACAAGAACCTATTATTGGGTTAGGTTAGGTTGGTGGGTGTGGGTATTTTTATTTAAAATGACTACAATGTCTAATGTTTTTGATATGGCCACTATATTTTTGTGAGAAGCTTCAGTTTAAATATTTCGATATGAGTTACGAAAAACCTTATTTTCACTTTTTGGTATTTAAATATAAAATTGTAGGTACGGCCGTACTATATTCTCTGTTGGTATTTATTTTGGATCATTGGTGTATTTTGCATATACGACAGGAAATTTGGTTAAATTTGTTCACCAATACCTATGACACCTATATACCAATATGCTTATAATTATTCTACATTAACTTGGGTTAGCATGGTATCACACTATCACATGCCATGTCCAAAGCCAATCAATAGTTTTGCTCTTCCTGTTCATTGTTGTTTATCATTTTGCCGTTAATGTGATATCTTTTTTTATTCTATTATGTAGTTCTGCAATACTCTTTGTAACCGTTGTATTATTATTCATTACAATAATTATTGTTATGTATTATAGGTATATTATTGAACACCTCACAAATGATTCATGTGAAAGATGCGGTTAGATTGTAAAGTGATTAGGAATACCGAATAATAACTATGTATAAACTATATAAAGTATAAGTAAAAAAAAACGTTTCGCTTGAGGGATTCCTCTCTCCCTCAAATAGTCGTGACTTTATATTTCCATGAAGTATAGAACAAAGTAAAAGAACAATAATTTTATATAATTGAGACTAAAGAGTATATCTTTAGTCTCAATTATATTTATATATATTAAATATATATAGTAAATAAATACAAATATTTGTATTTATTGTTATTAATCTAAAACCAGTCAAACCTAATGAAAAGTAATAAAGTTTATTATACAACGGTTCTTGGTGGACATAAATAACTACAATACTTGTTTTTGTATCTCTATCTAGTATAAATTTATAATAACGATAAAACTAAAAAATTATGTGATATTAAATAATTTTCATAATTATTGTTAATGTTCAATTATATCTGGTGCATGTGAGATTTACACTGGAAAAATATAATTGAGCAGATAAAAATATAACTTTTAGTTTTGTATAACATTTGTTAGTTTAATTTAAAACATTCAAACCAAGTATACTTCCTAATCGAGGATGGGTATCTATACATTTAATGGTTTAATTTAATGAAAATATTAGTAAAATATGAATGTGTGTAGCCACACATACATATCTTGCTAACCTGGCATTTATGAGTTGACACATTTAATTTCATTATATCATTGTATTTAATTGTTGACCGTGTTTGAACATAAATGTATAGTTTATAGTATTGTACAAAATAGGACTTGCGTGCAATTTCTTTATCTCTCGTTTTGTACATATTATCTACTGGTCAATTTTAATTAGAAAGTGTTTAATGTAACACAATGTATGAGTAGGTACAAGATTTATAGAACATAATTTTTATTACTCCCATACTGAGAAAGTCACATATTTGGCATTTTTTAATCACATATATGAGCATATTACGAGCGATTAACGCGGTCACATTATCGATTGCCTTTTTTATTTTAATCTCGTTGTTTGGATTTTATTAATCATTTAATATGCTTTTTATGTTCATAAATATACATATAATATGTTTGTAAATATAATCGTAGTTGCAAACAGCGCATTAACACGAATACCATTGTGATTTCCCTGTATAGGTACTCTATTAGGATCAATTTACAGCTACTAGTTAGTATAAATTGGTGTTCATATAAAGGACATTGTTTAAATTATATTATGTATTTATGCGGGAGGATAACAATATAAAAATGCATTAATTTATTGTACTTTTTAGTATAGGATAGAATAATTGATACCCCCATCGTCATTTAATTATTGTCGTTAATCTGCAAGTAGAGTTTCGTATAAAAGTTGTTTTCAATGTTTTCATAAGTTGAGAAATGCAATTGGTATTTATTATTTTATTATAGTCATGAAAAACTCTTTGTGAGTTAGTTTAGCTTATTACTTTCCTAAACTGTTGTTGAAAAAATAAAATTTATACTTTTCAAAAAAAATTTACTTAACTAAATTGCTGAACTGCGAAAAACACCTGATGCTCGACGTAAGGAATTACCTACCTGCAGGCTACCTAGTTACTAGTTAGGTATCCATTAAAGCAGTGTGTTAAGCAGACCGTAATTAATTGAAGTTTCAGAAAGAAAACGGATATTATATAGCATTAAGTATGATGCGCAAAGACAAGACTATGTATATAACAATATTTTTTTGCCAAAGAGAAATTTTAAATTTTACAGTTTTATTCAAAACCATTGAACTATATTGGTGTTATAAGCCTATTCGCTTTTGATTTGAATACAACTATTGAATATAAATAGTAAGTAAATACTGCAGTGGTGTAGTTAAAAGTAACATACATTTGGTTTTAAAATAATTTGATTTCAACCGATCCAGTACCCAGAGTTTTAACCATTAAAATTCGATTAACAGTTCTTTATGGTGTATGAACAGAAATTACTGTAGGCGGCTTCTAAATTAATGTTTCCTAAACTAAATGAAGGAAACAAGATACAGAGTAATTGGTGTCAACAATCAACAGCCAAAAAAGTCGTATGGGCTTGGCCAAACGATAAAGTTGAGCTTAATTAAGAGTTTAATTTTGTATCTTAATTTATCATTATTATCACGGTCTTTGATAAGACCGTACCTATTAAATATTGTATTCTATAGACGTTATATACTTGTACATATACTGAATTAATGGTTTGGCAGATCGTCGGTATAACAGAAAGGTACATAAGAATCTACTTTTCTCCGGGTGCAGTTTTCAATAAAGAGACGCCAAATTAGGGTTACCTAAGTCTGACCCGTTCTATTGTATTTTCTCTCTTTGCGTTGTAGTGAAATAAGAATGTAGTATAGTAGACTTATATTGTATTATTGCTGTAAGTTTATTGAAATCGTATTTGATATGTAGCAGATAAATGGTCAAATGTACCTAAATAAGATGCTGAGGTAAACATTTTTGAAAAAAATATATCAAAATAATCTTTATGACACATTGACAGCTCTTGTCACAGTAACAGCTCAGCAGTTATTTTATTCCAATGAGTAATAATGGGATGCGTATTCTGTATTTATCTTCATAATATTATTCACTACATTTTTATGTTTGTTATAGATATGGAACCGGACATTGCAGATAAGAAACCTGACAAGCAATTGATTGTCAAAATGGCTGGTTATTTAGAAAAAAAGGGAAGAATGGTTAGTATAGTATATGGTATATTAGAGAATTATTTGTATGTGTGTCATTAAATTTATCTAAAAATTAAATTTTATCATAAAATAGTAAATTAACATTTAACGCTTTACAAACAACTACAGCATGATTGGAAATTGATTATAACTAATTTTGTATATTATGATTCATGAGTTATTAATATTGTTGTATTATCGATGATTAACCGCACGCGTGTGTATGTATACTGGCCTGTGGGTTTGAAATATGTTTTTAATACAATATAATAATATAATGTAACATATTATTATATAAAATCTGCGTACTTAAAATATATTTCAAGTTAAACTGATAAAAAATAAAATAATATACATTTAAAAAAAAAAATTTACTCAGCGCTGTGTTAGCATCTATCTGTGAGTATACCTCGTCTATATTATTATAATTATTTTTGTCATACGAAAAAAATTTAATAACTAATGGTACCAATTTAAAGGCATTAGTTGTCAAAAAAAAATCAAAAGTTAAAAAATGATTTAGTACTTTTGGGTATCTATCGACTATCTACAATTATGAATTTTCAATACGAACCAAACGTTAATTTTGTAGAAAATCATACTAAATATGAAAAAACATTGGGGAATATTGCATACTGTTGTATATAGGAGGTATCGACTATCGAGAGTAGGTATCTCATAAATGAGTAGGTCACTGTGACACTGTAATGGATGTGTTAACATTTAATTCAATAGGATAAAGCATTGTATATGTGAAACAATTCTAAGCGAAGAGTGTCTAATCTGTTTTTTTAGTTATATGTTAAACTTAATTTTTCAAAAAACATTTCATATACCGTTACAAATTTTTTTTTAATATTATAATATATTTTATACTTATTGACTATTATAAGTTATTATACAGACGTACACTAGAATGGGTGTAAAATGGTTCGTTAAATAAATAGCTTAGAGTTATTCTAAGTTTATTGAAAATGAGGTTGCTTTTAGAAAATAAAAAAGGACATCATTGGGATTTGTTTCAAGCTCATGCGATTAATATGTTTTGAATTACAAATAACTAAATTTGTCAAGAGAAAAATCTTTTTTTAAAACTATATTCAGGTCAAAGTTTTAACTTTAAATGTCTTTAAAAAATGTTTCTTTTAATATTATGTAGTATCGATATTTTTAGAACACTATTAGATCAATTTATGATCAACCCTATATCTGTATTTGGTTTTAAAGCTTAATTGATTAAAATTGAAAAGTCCATGCATTTTTAACTAGATAGTATTAGAAGTCATGTATTGAATTTTCACGTTGGTTGACATAGGTACACACAATATTTTTATCACAATAAATCCAAAAAAAGATGAAGTAGGTAACACCAGGCGCGGATCCAGCCCGAGATTAGGGGGGGGGGGCGAATATTTTACATACAAAATAAAATATCTAATAAAATATAATATGTGGCCAAGCGCACATATTTGTGTTCAAAAATAACTTACACGAAACAGTTATGATTAATACAACTTTATAATCAATTGATAAATTCCAAATAACGATTACTTGTTAAAAATGAATGAAAATAAAATCCGAATCCACCGTTGAAAAGAAGACGTTTCACTGAATAACCACGTATATAAACGGAAGAATTGATCTGATAACCGAGTAAATTATAAGGCCAAAAATAAGCCTATACAAATTGACAATTGTCTACTACCCGTCGACTGCGGCACTCAACGTATTAAAATTAGTTTTAAATCTTTTTACTGGGCATTTTTCCTAAACAAAACACAGTTTACGGGGGGGCGGCCGCCCCCTCCGCCCCCTACTGAATCCGCGCTTGGGTAACACTTTGTATTACAATAGGTATTATAAATCTTTGTATACGAAAAAAAATTCTGAAAGAAAATGGTCTTTCTAACATTTTATAGATATACTTATAATATTTATAATTATAACAATTTTTGCAAATTTCGTGATTCGAACTTCAAATGCAAGTACAAAAAAAACCATGAATGTACAATTTTAATATTTTTTAAGAATATCTAATATAATTATATAAATTTATAACAACTATGTTTAACCTTTTCATGCTATTTGAACTTTCAAACATTGATTTATTCAAGATTATTAAAAATAAAAAATAAATTTAAAAAGTCTATAGAATAGATAATTATAATCTCAAAAAGATTCAAAATATTAAATATTTTAAAAATTACTTTAAAAATTATTTATAGAAAATTCTATGTAAACATTTAGTGGAGATAATGAGGCAGTATAGTTTTGAATAAAAACCAAATAAGAAAGTTTTTTTGTAAAAAACTGGTGTTGCGAAAGATTGTACACCGAAATTCCTACAAAAAAATACTATGAAAAGCATTGGTTATTTTAACTTTCAATAATATTATTTTTTTAAAAAACATTGTAAAACTAATAAATTTATCACTCAGCTCAGAATTCAAAATAACTAATATCCAATAAACGTAAGATTTAATTTTTTTTAATACCAAGTTCTCTAATTTGCTATTTAATTGTTTAAGTACACAACATTGCTATGAATGTGGCATGACAAATTTTGATATCAGATTTAAATATATACGCAGTAAAACAGTATTGTTTGCAAAATGCAGATATATTAGATAAACACGATGAAACATTTATACAGAGGTGATTATTTAAGCATGACAATTAAGCATGCTCATTTTTATATTTAAATTTTGAATTTCGGAATTTTTAAATACACTTGAAGACCATATCCTGTGACAATAAAAACATCTGTTTTTCAAATGTTACCCCTTTTTCACTTTTAATTATTCAGCAGATCTAAATCAAAATTTGAAAGAGTAGTTTTTGAATTAAATAACTTTGTGTATACTATAGATAATACATCTTTGATGGCAATAGGTTAAGTAGATATGGGGGATTAGATGATTTGAATACAAACTATTTTGGCCAGGCCCACACCAGGCTCTTATGAAGATTTTCCGGACTTCTGTTATAAGAAAACTACTAAACAATTGTTGTAAATGTGTAAAATCTTCCGGTTATTACTTATTTTTTAGGGGGACTATACAACCACTTTGGGGAGGGCTTAACCTAGAATTAGAACCTAGAACTTCAAGCTATTTGCTCCAATTGATATTTTATATTTTATATACCTTTCTTTGATTTACTTTACAGAGAGTTGTTGGTGTACGTCGCTGGAAAAAAAGATGGTGTGTACTTGAAGGCAAACTATTGTTGTATTTTAAAACTCAGTTAGAGTACTCTCATCATTTGTCACCTTGCAGAGGTTCAGTCAATATGGGCCTTGCTTTGTCTATAGCACTACGGGGTCCGTGTCAACTCCAAATTGTCACTAGATCTCAAACTATAATCTTCGTAAGTATAGTTACTAGTCACTGAGTTCCCATCTAAATTGAGATGTTAAATTTAATGACAATAATCTGATATAAAACTATTAAATAATGTATAGTTAAACTGTTATAATTTATTAATAGCTATTATATTATGTAAAAGTGTAAACCATATTTAAAATATTTCGGATGAACTATTCGCTTTATATTTTTCATATTTTAGCAGATTATTAAGTTTAAAAAATGTATATATAACATATGTATATAATTTATACATATATCTTTAATATAGTTATCGACAGAGTTAAGTGGATACTATAAAGTAGCCAGGTGTATTTAAATTTTAAACATAATTTTTAACAATATGAGTCTGAAAATGTTGTTTTAAATTGGAGCTGATTAACATTTCTTTATCGTCTTTCAAGATTTTCTAGTGATCTAACTACGTGGTGTAATCTACTAAAAATTAATTTAGGGTACTGTAGGTGGACGCAATGGATGTCAAATTATTTATTATTGAATACAATTATTACAAATTAAAAAGTAATATCTTATCCATCCATAACATTTTTGCTTTCCTTAAAAACATTAGTCTAAAGTAAAATTAGAATATTAAAAACATTCTTATTTCATTTCATAGTTATCGATTTATTTTAAAAAAACACGGAAGTTAATATTACATTTTATTTTACTAAAAAAAAATATAATTTTCTTAATATTGAAATTATTTAATTTTTTATGTATACATTTATTATTTTAATTTACAATTTATAATTAGTAAGTAATACATTTATTTATCAAATAAAAAGTGATATTAGGTAGAAGTTTAAAAGGCCTCTGAACCATTTTCTTTTCAGTCTTCAGGTTTTATTGGCTAGGTTTAGAGACGATACATTTTATATGAGAAGATTTGAATGAAGATGCCGTTTTGTAGAATTTAGAATATTAAATGCTTGATCGGAGGTGGTTATTAATCATTATGGAAGGTTGAAAGTTTAATGTTTTAATATCCTAAATTAGTTCTTAGAATCCTGAATATTTATGTAAGTAGTTCTACATTTTAATGTAGTGCATTTATACTTAATAATCTTAATAAATCTTAATATAATTATATATACGTTACTTTCAATTTAATTGATTATCATTATCTACAATATTTAACAACTAACCTACCTTTGCCATCATTAAACACAGAAGTATATGAAAATATGTATAAAATATAATAATCTCAAAATCATTTATAAAATTAAATTCATATAAATGTTCTTACGGGATGTAATAAAATACTAAATTCCGTATGGTTTTTATAGCTTTAAACGTGTGTTACTCGGAGTGGAAAAGATGGATGTGCATACAAATATAATACCATAGTGAAATGAAACAAAAGTTAAAATAAATTACACTAATGCGACGAGGTTCAAGCGTGTAATGACGTATATGTATTGAGCTTGTTAGCTATAATAGAGATATGTTGTTAATATATAGTAGCCCATGGTTAGAAAGAATAGCGTATAAAACTATTAATTAATTTATAATATATCCGCTGAAGAAATTATTTTAACTGGGTACTGGGTTATCTTAGTGGTCAAAATTCGTTAATTTGTTTTTATAATATTGTTTTTTAGAGAACGAAATCAAAATCTGACCTAGATGAATGGTTTGTTGCTCTGCGGGATGCTAAAAATAACAATCTGGCTTTTATTCGAGACCGAAATTCGTCTATTATGGAAACGAACTACCAGTTACCCTACCGAACACCTTTGGTTGAGCCCAACTGCAATAACTACAGTGTCATAAACGAAAATCACTTGCGATATGGCAGACCAGTAAGGCAGTCGTTTGAAGCGCATAATAAGCAGAATGACATTCGTCACATTATGGCCATCAACAGGAAATCGTCAGCATTGCGGAAGTCCGAATCTGACCATCGAATAAGTTTCTACAGGAAGCTTCACGGCCTCGTTCGCACCGAGACGATTGCTGGGTCGTCTCCAATGAGCGACAAGGGATCTTGTCGCTCGAGAAGTTTGTCGTACGAAAGCATTTATTTTAAGCCACAGGAAAAGTGTGTGCCGATCGAACCGGTGAAATCGCAAAGCTGTAGAGAACTTATGCCAAAGATCGTGAGGCAGTTGTCTAATAAATGCACGAATAACTGTGTGTCTAAAAGGATCAGTAGATCGGTATCGTTTTTTGGAAGGCGCCGAGAAGATTCTGATTCCGATGATTATGACTATGTTGAAATTGTACCGAACGCCACCAATCAAAACTATTTGGGACGTAAGTTTACTATAGCTATATTTTTAATTATAGAACAGGATGTTCATAAAACTAATTCAGCTCAATGCACTAATTATTATTAAAAAATATAAAACCAATTGACGTGCTGTTCTAAATAATTAAAAATATATATTTATCGCATATTAATTAAAATACTTGTTTATTTATTTTTAAGCAATGACACAAAACGATAAATCTGAACAACATCCAGAGTTACCTCCTCATTATGATACTGCAAAAGACGAAGAAATCACTTCGATTTCAACAGACGGAGAATTTCATAATCAAGAAGTAAATGTGGATGTTATATATGTAAATAACGATCGTAAAATGAAAATGTTCACAAGTGAATCGGAATCAGATTTCATACTCGAATATGGGACTGAGCAATCAGTTGATGTGGGCGACGAGCCTCCACCTTTGCCCATAAAAAACAAACATAAGCAAAATGTTTTATTTGACGAGAAGCCACAATATCAAATAATCGATGGTTTTTACGTTTTTAAAGATGTAAGTACCCTTATGTTCATAAATTATGTCTACAAATTTAAATAATATAATTTATATACTTGTATAGTACATAATAAATATAGTGATGAGCAACCTGTGCGATAATGACATTTTAATAGAGATCCTCCTAAAATATCATATCAATCAAAAAAGTGATTTTAAAACAGAATTTATACCTATATTATAGCATTGGCTATATGCCTATTTTATATTAAGTTAAATTTTGATGGAGGGTTGTCTCATCGAAATTAATTAATTTGGGAGTCGTAGATCAATAAAAGTGGAGTACCACCGTTAATATTTAATACCTATGTATATTATATTACTATATTAGTTAGGTACATAGTATACACTCGTAATTCATGAAAACTATTGTATTTTTATAATTGATATATTTGTCATCGTCGATAATAGAAATTAATTATGTTTATTTATATATATAGGACTATTCGATTTTATTATATCTATATGAATGTATTATAAAAAAATTAAAACTATTTTATCCAAATAATATTATGTAGGTGACTAAACAGTTTTTGATAACGATTATTGGTTTTAGGGATCTAAAGAAGTGATCTATGACGTTCCTATTCCACATGGAAAACTTATCGAACATTTTCGCCGGCTGACCATTACTTCCACGTCTTCGCCGGTAAAGCGTTATACCGACAACCACACGTACCATGATTCGTTGGAGCCTTCTGTTTATGAGTAAGATATTGTGAACGATTCGAGACTACTAGGTCTTACCAAAAGTCAAATTATTTTTAATTTTTTTTTTTAAATATTTAGGACCTTACAAATGACACCAGACTCGCTAGAAATTTCCATGATGTTCCCAACGTACAAGAGATGGTCAAACGATTCGGGATTCAATAATTACGAAGAACAAAATTCGTTTTTACCCGATCACACCAATTTTGAGGATTCCTTAGAACCAGTCATAACCATGATACACCACGATCGCAAAATATGGCAAAACGTGCCAAATATCAACTCTGCCGACTACTTCCGTTGACCGTAGTAATATAACGTATTTATAAGCATTAGAAAACGTATACGTGTTATGATTTTTTATTTTTTTAATGAACTTTCCATTGTAACAGATATGCTGTTGTTATTTGTATATAATATATTATCTATGATTCGAACAAATTTTTTCTGAAGAATATATATTGTTTTTATCACACAGTGAGAACGTTGAGTTATGGTTTTAACCAGTTGTAAGCTTTATATGCATTTTTAATTTATTACAATTATTATCTATAACAAAATTATTTCAATAAATAAAAGCTAAACAATATGAACATGTTGCACACAACTAGTGATCGGAACGTTCACTAAAAATTGAATTCATTCTTGTTATTTTCAAATGAACACGTTCTTTAAAAAAATGAATGCGTTAATTAAAATGTTTTTATTTTATTTTTATAAATAATTGAAATACTTATTTAAAATCGTGGAAATTATAATATTATTGTTGTTTTATGTCGAGCCGTACCCACTGAAATTTCAAGTATTTAATTTTTATAATTCGATATTATATTATGATAGAAACATGTTTTTCTATAATTTTACATTGATATTATTAATCAATATTATTTTTAAATGGTAAATAAATTTGAAAGTCTAAAAAATCGTTCATATCCATTAAAAAATATAAGTAAACGTTGTGATTCGTGTTCACGTTCTATTTGAAAAAAAGTGAAGTTCATTAAAAATGAATTTGGGTTCATGAGCGACTATCTTTCCAAACACTATACGATGCAACTATGCAAGTACCTATGCAAAGTACAATTAGTGTATTATATAGGTACTCACCTAAAACTTAAAAAAAAAACTAATCCCAATAATTTTCAGATGAATATTTACACTGAGTGTCTGAGTATGATATTATGTAATAATATGCAGGGAAAGGATAATATTTAAATGATTTATATTATAAAAATATTCAAAACCATATTTAATATCAATAATTTGCAATTGCAATAAATAACAATATTCATACATTATATTTATAATACATACATTAACAAAAATGTATTTAATACAATTCAATTACATTTTTAATTGTGTGTGTAATTTAAAATTCATTATCGTTAATTGATCGTAATTAAAATGCTACAGTAATAATTAATGGGTACTGAAAGAGTTTCAAAAAAATAAACGGTTAATGCTTCACTATATATAGTAGTATCATATTTGATCATTTTAAATTTATAATATTTGTCTAATCAGCCGCGAACGTAACGGCAGCGCCATCTGTTATCGTCGATATCAAACATTTGACATAAGCGTGCGAAACATATATTCCTAGACTGATCGTTACCTTTATCGAGAAAGAATGTTACAATATAAATCTTCTTACTGTTCCTAGCCCATTGAAATATTATTATTATTTAATATTTATTATTATAATCACGAGTTATGACTTATGACCTGTGAGTGCCGTATGCGAGTGTCTACGATTTATTTTTCTGTAACCTTCGTTACTACTTACTAGTATATAGAGCAGTGATCCAAAGATAACAAGTACCTAATTATGATTTGGGAATTGGACATTGGTGCTGTTTGATCGAAATGGTTTAAAAAAAAGAAGTGTTGGGTGTATAAATAATCCATTCATTACAGTACCACACCCTCCGTAGGAAAACTGATATTTTTATTGTTCCCAAACCAGTTGAGGGAGAGGGCCCTTCTCTTGCACGATCTACCGTTTTCTATAATCGAACGTTATTGAGTCGATATGAAAAAAATAATCAATACCTGATTATTTGTAATAATATTATTTTTGTAGTTATCTTGTCATGTCGTGCGATTTATAACTGTGGCCTGTTACGTTATAATTTTCAACGATTAACCGTCCAAAAATCTAAAAATATTTATAACTTATAAGCATGCAACTAGCAAGTACGACTCATTTATACTTAAATGAATAGTAAAACGTAAAAGTATCTTTATTTGTCATAGAATGGAATACCTATTATATTAATAATAACTTTGTTATGAACCTATTGATACGAACCATGAGTGGAGGAGAGAGGAGTGATATTGTGCATATTATTGTTATGGATAAATATGATAAATTGATATAATGACACATATTTACTATACATAAAGGTTCACCTCGCTATTTTTTTTCGTCAATTGACACATTAATAAATATTTGATGTTTTAATGAATATGAATATGATGACGAGTATTGATGACTATTAGACAATTAGATAGTTTTACAATGTACTTACAAAATATGCACACGGTCAGAGATGGGAGGGGGCACTCATCAACCCGCCCAAAACCACCACTTACCTTAAAGTCCAGTAGACTACTTACATAATTTATAAAAAATAAAACCTTAAGTGTTCACTCAGAGGTCTTTTTTAAATATTTAAAAATATTAAATAAGTCATGACTTTATAAGCATTTTTAAGTATATTAATGTTTGTATACGACAAACTCATGCCCAACTTGGATTTGGGTTAAAAATATTGAAAAATCCGTCGAGAGAACAGAGATAATGTTGTTACCTTTGAATTTGATAAGGTCGATTGATTCTTATATTAAATCGAACGAAACAAAACGTGAGTTTCAGCAGTTCGTATAATTGGTGTTAGATATTTCTTTATAGCTTGTAAGAGGGAGACAATAAAACATGCTAATGACGTGTGTATCCTTTAAACGATAAAAAAATATTAATAAAACAGAATAATTTAAAAATTAAGTATTTTATTTTTGAGTTTTATTTATTTAAAAAACTGTAGTTTCTAAATTTAAATAACAATTTCACTTTTTAAACACCAGTTGATAATTTATTATAAAGCAGTTAAGCAGTCGTGTGAAATTTAAGTTAAGTTTAATTAGAGTTCAGGACAGTATAAATATATTACAATTTTAGTTACAATCACAAAAATAATTCTGATAGAAATTACAATATTTTAAAATTGCCATTGGGGAACGGTATAGTTTTAACTTTTTCCCTTAAAATATAATTTGTACTTTTAACCACTCGACCCCTCCAGGAAAATAAATTCTATGAGTATTTGCCCGCTATTACTACAATAAACCAGTGTTTTAGTGCATTACCATTCTGCACAGCTACTGTGCCAATTTATAAGGCATTAAGGCATTTACCATTTAATCATAATACATAATTAATAATTATTGTTTATTACTCTTTGGCCATTGCAATATATCCCTTTAAGTTAGTTCATTATAATAACAACACGTCAATCGGTAAATCAATTTGTAGGTATAATACTTTAATATCATCGACACAAACTTCGTGTTAAATGCTTATAAAACATTACCTACCTATTATTTAATCTGATATTTTATACACTATTGTAACTTAATGAATAATGAACATACCATCCTAAGATTATTAATATTATAAAATATATATTATATGTATTAGTGGATTACAAAACTTTTAATAACATTTAATAATATTATTTAGAAACATTTTAAAATACACAGTAATAAATGAAAATAAATATATCATTGAGACATTGACTCCAATTTGGTTCATCACTCGTGTTAGTGTTTTCCCTGTCGCCCCACCACCTGTCCTTACAAGCGGTTATCAGCTGAATGTAGAAGATAAGGCATAACAATAATAGATGACTCATACGGTCATACCGATTACCGACATACCATTATAGAACATCCTCTTATTGTCTAAAGAGTATTATTATTATTTTTATTATCATTCTGTGGTATTACTGCAGTATACTGTGTACAGGTTATTACTGATTACTGAAGTAGAGTTACAACTTACAACATACAGAGTACAGACTACAGAGAACAGTTCACAGTTGTAAAGTTTACTAACATTTGGAGGAACTTGGTGTTCGTTGTACGATTTTTTCGCACCTTGACTTACAAGCATTTGACTATTTCCAGTCTTCGATACTCTTTTGTACTTTACTTCTATAAAGCCAAACCAACGTCATGTCACTATACCCTTCTTTGGAAGATTTAAAATTGGACGAATTCATTAAGGTATGTCGTATTTGTATGTGTTGTGTATTCACTGGTGAATAAAATATTGTGAACTGTTCATACATAGTGGAATTTTATTTCAACAATTAACCCTTTACTTTTAATAGTGCCTGCCGTGAATGATGTCATTTTTAGAATTGATTATTTTTTTTGTCATATACCTACCTAATTTTGTTTGGTTTAAACTCGTTGCAGACACAAAATCAAATTGTCCAACAAAATGACAATCCACCTCCGTTTATGGCTATTTGTCCACCGCATCCATCAGGTATGGATCAAGAATCACTAGGTGCCATGTACCCAATACTCAATGATTATTTGGGATTAGAGCTCAGTATTCTAGCACAGAATAACAGCCTAGATAATCCTTCCCAGAAAATTCAAACAAAAAATAACACTGTAGCGATTCCATTCCAGGATATTCCAACACATGTGACAAATGGCGTTCGTAAGGTTAATAAGTGATTTGTATTTTGTATCTAATACTGTTATTTGTGTTATAGTGTTCTCAAATTCTAAAATTTATTTTGTACTCTTAGTTGGTGTTATGTAAAGATGGAAAAGGACAAATAGGATTAAAAATGTCTTCATTCAACAATGGCATATTTGTTAGCGTTGTAATTCAAGACAGTCCTGCTGCTAAGGCTGGGTTAAGATTTGGTGATCAAATACTACAAATAAATGAAGTTTTTGTTGCGGGAATGAGTGTTGATAAAGTGAACAAAATTTTTAGAGAATGTTCAGTAAATAACATAAGTGTTATTGTAAGAGACAGGTAAAATGGAAAACTATAGAATTTCTCTTAGATATCAGCACACCATTTGTTTTCATTCTGATCCACGGCGCAACAGCAAATTTATGTTTAGCAGAACCAACCCTGTGTTGTTATTTATAATATTGGAAAGAATTCGCCTTTTATCAAACCTCTAGTTAAGAACATAACCTGTGTCCCTGCTTTTTTATATTTTAATTTTTATACAATTAATAAGCATTTTTAAATTGTTAAAATGTACACGTTCATAACTGTGGGGCACAGGTAATGTTCTTAAACTAATATTTGTTTATAGGTGAATTCACTCTAACATTGAAAGTAATAACACAGACTTGGTTTGTTGTGTATGGGTCAGGGAGAGAAAACAAATAGTGTCCTGACATCTTCTTAAATATATTTATCAACATTTTTTATACTTAGGCCTTTGGAACGTACAATAAATCTGTACAAAGACCGTGTTGGTCAAATTGGATTTCAGTTTAAAAATGGTAAGATTAACAATATTGTCAAAGATTCATCAGCAGCTCGTAATGGAGTGCTCACAGATCACCAGTTATTGGAAGTCAATGGACAAAATATTATTGGCATGAAAGACAAACAAATAGCGGACATTATTGCTAATGCTTCAGACTCAATTAGTATAACAATCATTCCAGTTTCAATTTATGAACACATGATCAAAAAGTATGTTTAATTATTGTTATTAGTCGTTTAAAAAAAATAACCTTACCATGTTTAACTTGTGGATTGCGTGCTGGCGCCAATTTGTGCCCTTAGGGTTGTGCAGCTAACGTTTGACATGTAAGATAAACATTTGAAATAAATTGTTTATATTTGTTGTTGAATGTTATTTGATCACTGGTTAGCACTTACTGCGGTTTAACAGATGTTTAAAAATATTCACCTATATGCTGTTTGAAAATATGACCATAACTGTTTCTTTTTATTAGAAGTTATTATTATTAGATTATTATTATTTTAAGTTATTTGATGTTGACACGAGTGAGAACCACTAAAAACTGTACACAGTCAACAAGTTAAACATGCTCTGTTATATAGCTTGTTTTTTAATATTATTAAATATTCTGTGTTTGTTAGTCACTAATCTAATATTAATTAATTTGTGTGATAATTCCTTTGAAGTCAAGAATTGTAATACTTAGCCCTCTCCACCCCATTATACTTGCTATAACTTTCTGGCTACCTGTAAAACCCTCGTCCATTATTGTCTGTAATTCTCAATTTATTATTTTATCCACTCTCAAACTATTTAATCAGGCTGGATTCAAAATCTAAAAAAATTAACTGTCTTCATAATTTAATAATTCATTAGCATAGACTTGTTTATATTATATATAAAAAAAAAATGCTTAAAAATAATAGCTTATTAAGTATTTAATTTTAATTTTAGGATTGCACCATCATTGATCAAGAACATAATGGATCATTCAATTTAAAAACAAACAAGAAACCTACTCATCTGTTGAAGTCATGTTTAAAGTTTATTATTTACTTAACATAGTTTTATTTTAATTTGTTATTTTACTGTGCATGGAAAGGTCATCCATTAATTAATATCATCTAGTTATTTTTATACAACTTTAATGGGCAAGATATATCAAATTATACTCACTACTTAAATTAAACTATCATTCCATTGATTCCTATATTTTTTTATTCTTTGTTTATTTTTAACTATTATTTATGGATATTCAATTCTGAAATGTTATACAAAGAATTTGGAGTCAGTTTATAATGTATATGATAACTGAATTTTATTTAAATTGAAGTAGAAAAATCTATTTGTTTTTACAAATGTTTATTATAGATCTTTTATTATTATTATTATTAATTAATAGTTAGATTTTGTTTTATATATATTTTTTTTATTACACTAGCACTATAATATTTACATTTTGTAGATAAGAACTACAATTAGCTAAAGCTTTGTTCTAACTTAATATTATAAACTATTTTAGTTTACACAATGGTTTTTTTCTATTCATTCTTTAAATTGCTAATCCTATCACAATAATATTCTCCGATAAAATATAGTCTTATAAAGATAAGCCAACCAGTTAATAAGTGTAACTTATATATGTACATTTAAAATTCAATTTAAATAAGCTGGGGTGGTAGGAACATAGTGCTCTGAAAAATAGTTTTGGATGGATTTGGGTGGCTGACATAAATTGCAGTTGGTGACTAGTGTTTAGTATGTAGATATTGTTGCTGAGATGACCATTTACGAATTAGTTAAAAAAAAAGTTCAATTTCCATAGTATAAAGTATGTATAGACTTGGTTTGTAGCATTTTAGGCCCATGAAAGGAAGACATGATTAAAGTATTCATAAACAAACAATTCACTACGTGCCCAATATTAAATAATATCTTAAATATTATGTTTATTCAGTAAGCAAAAACAATGATAAATGATCAGGAATTTTGAAAATATGTTTATTAATAATGACTCATACATCATCCAAGTCATAGAAAGTTGGACAGCGATTAACCGAAGAAGTATGAGTCACTCAACTTCAAAGTTCAAACTAATTTCATACATTTTAAAATAACCGATTTTTACGAATTATTATGAACCGATTATAAATCGTGAAATCTTATAGAAGTAATATAATATATACAATAATACAATATTATGTATAATGCACATGCGAAGTCTGAGGGAACAATCGCTTTCATTGTAAACACCAGATTTTCGATCAAGCGAGAACGATAGAAAACTGGCGGGAAGGATTTCTTTCGGAAATTAACAAAGAGATGGCCGCCGGAACGGTAAGGTTAGACAACGACGCGTCACCCAGTCCGCCGTCCGGTCAACGGCATTCCCCGGTGATTGCGTCGACTGATATTCAGATTTCGGATGAGTCGAACTTGCCATGGCGACGGTTGGGCGACGGGCGCCGGGCGGTCCGCGAACGCGAATCTCTTTGTATTTTAATTCGTACCGGGCGGCGACGGTTGGTAACACCGCGCCGATCGCGCGCGATTTATCGTAAAACATTTTTCGCCGCCGCCTGCCACCAATAGCGAACGCCGATCCGCGTCCGTCGGGTTTTTCGCATCGTTAAATTGGTATGGCGTTCACTACAGACTTACCGCGGGACTGAGCAGCACGTCCTCCGCCTGAATCGCCGAATCCACCGTTAACCGGTTAACCGCGAATTACACCGTCTCGACCGACGCCGACAAACAACAAGACGACATCCGGTCCGGAAACAACAAACGAAGTATAATCGACATCAAGCACACGGTTGATATAAACATGGGCACGTATCTGAGCAAACCGATCACCGACAAGGAATCTCATGACACAGACAACGGGTGGCTGTCTTGCGGTTCTAGTTCCATGCAGGGCTGGCGTGAGTCTCAAGAGGTAATGATATAGGATTTGAACGGTCTTCTCGAGAATTTCGAGACTGTAACATCTCCGAACTTAATGCAGATCCAACCCTGTTGGAGGGGGTGAATTCGGAATATTACCTTTATACATTTAGCGTGATTAAAATGATCAATGTGCTCTGTGGTGGTGGGGGGACGGGAGCGTGGATGCCCCTTTGCACTTCTGCTATAGGATTATCTACCCACGAGATGTGTTTGGCATCAACTCTTTCTGGAAGAAACCATCTTGCGTTTAATTGAATCTTGGTGTTTGTTCGATGTTTTTGTATATGTGTACATTTTTATTTTTATAGGATGCTCACAACTGTTTGTTGGATTTTGACAAGAGTGTTGCACTCTTTGCTGTTTATGATGGTCATGGAGGTGCTGAGGTTGCTCAGTATGCAGCTGAAAAGTTGCCTTCCTTAGTTAAAAACACCTTGTATGATGATCAAGACTACGAAAAAGCCTTGATAAAGGCTTTCATGGACTTTGACGACAGTCTAATTGAGACACCCATTGTTGAAAAATTAACTACTCTCCGAGAAGAACTTAATGAAGAATGTGGTAGGTTAATAATAAGCAGTAGGTAGTTACTAAGTACATAGTTATACATAATTCTTAATTGAAAAGAGGACTGCATTTTCTTTTGAAATTTGATCTGTAAATCTTATTCAAAAACAAATTATTTAAAACAATTTAGAATCATTGTAGCAACACTAATGAGATATCATTGAATTTAAAATTCACTCTTATTACTTTTGTGTATATAATATACATCACACCATACACTTGATCATGTAGTGACAAATTTATTTTCCATGATATTAAATGCAGAGGTTAAATATAAAATAAAGACATGAAACAATTTAACATGAGACATGACTGTTAACTTTTATTTTCAGTTTTATTGGGTATGGCTATATTATTATGTAAATTAATTTTGATTAAATGAAAATCAGGTTCTAGAGCAGGGATTGCTGATCAGTTTCTATTAGATCCAGATAGTTTGAAAGAAAAAAATGTTGAGGGTCAGAAGAAAGTTAAATATTAGTTGTATAATGTATTTATTTCTGTATTAAAAAGTAAAAATATAGTTTAAGCTGTTTAAGATTTATATAGTTTCATTTACAAATATTAGTACAATTTATGCTTCAATGAGAGAAATTACATTTCTTATCCTGAGCCAGTTTTTTTTTTTAAATTTGGTATTCTTGGAAACCAACTATTGGAAAGAGTGTTTTCAGGGTGTAAATCAGTTAATCTTGAACAATATATTGCATTCTTTAAAAATGTGATTTTGGAGAATGAAGTTTCAATTGTATTTGAAGCCAAACATGGTACCTAATTGTATGGTCAATGTTTTACAGTTTATGTACTTATCCAACATGTGTTGCTTAAAAATCTTCAGTCAATGCAGTTTTGTGTATTTGCAATGAAATATCTTCTTGCAAATCAATAATTTCCATTTGAAGTGAACATTTTGAAAGGTCAAACAATTTTGTAGGACCGTAGGCAGCCTATTGTAGACTCCTACTCTAGAGGCTAGTTATCATTTAAACCCATCTCTTATACCTTTAGTCCGCATCACCAAAACCGGCGGCTGGCCGCACCTGCACCCCAAACCACGGTGTAGACATTGGTTCTCATTCTATTATTGACTCCTGCAACGGCTGCAGCACGGCACAAACTGTTATATTGTTTGATAACCAATTCAACAAGTATTCTGCTTGGAATGTGGCGGTCAGCCGCCAGTTTGTGCGACTCTGACTATAGTATAAAACAATCTCAAACATAAAAGTTTCAATTAAATAATAATTGACTTGTTTATAAAATTTAATGCTCTTTCTATATTTGTTTATTTAATAATATCTTCTTCAACTTATTTTTCATCTCCATCATTTTAAGTTATTGGGGGTACAAAAATGAATAGATTTTGTTTATACTGACCTAGGTACTACGAATATTTTAAACATGGCATACACATAATATTGTTTCTTTATTTTTTAGAGGACCCTATGTGTTTGTATAATATTTACACATAATGTAATATATTTTACATTCAGAATAATCCATTTTACTGTTACTGTTTAATTTTATTGTGATTTGATTTACTATCAAATTCGAAGTCAAGAAAATTATCTAGGGTCACACTAGGTTTGCTTGGATATTTTAATTATGAAGCAAGGTATGAGCATTTTAAAATACTCATGCCTTTAACATAATCCCAATAAAACTAAATTATTTGTATTTTAAGTGGGTAGACATTGTCTTATTGTATTTACTTTTCCAATGTATGAAGCAACTATTTAAATAATGTCTACATAACTACTTTACTTTAATGAGTATATTTTGTTCCAATTAATTGATATATAGATTATAATGATAAAAAAAAATTTTAGCTGATGAAGAGGAAGAAAAAGAAGAACTCAACGAACTTTATGAAGAAGCTAAAATGCCAATTGAAGACATAATATTGAAGTATAAAAATAAAATAATAGAAATGGATCAGAACAAAGAAAAACGCATTAGCAGAGAAAGTGAAGATGAACCGAGTTCTTCTAAAGAATCTTCAATTTCAAAGCCCGAATCTAGTGGTATGTTAGATAACAACTGTCTTTTAGAAAAATATGTTAATGTATTACTTTTATGATATTTAGTTGAATCAAATGATGCCTGTGGTTCTAGTAGCAGCGTAACAGGTATATACTCATTTGAATTTATCTTATTGTTTAAAATATATTCATAAATTGTAAAAATTGGTATTATAGATGACGATAAAAAAAATGTTGGTAATGGAATTGATGAATGTAAATCTAAAGATGCATCAGCTGAAAGTTCATCAAGTTCTAAAGTCAATGGCACACCAAATGATGACGAGGAAAAAGATGCAATTGAAAAACCTGTTCCTGGAAGTTGTGCATTTGAATGGGGGCCCAGCAGTAGTAATGGGCAAAACGGTTCAGAAAAAAGTTCTGGAACTGCGTGTTTAATTACTGAAGATTCAGAAGATGACACTGATGATGATGATGATGAAATGTTCGAAGCCTCAATTAAGTTGGAGTAAGAGTTATTATCAAGTGTTTAGATATTATGTGCAGAGACATGGAATAAACACAAATATTAAATATTATTATGCAAATGTAGTTAGTTACAAGTGATGCAGTTCCTGTATTTGTACATATTATTGCTTTATTTTCTTAAGTTCACATAAGATCTTACTAGTCTATAACTTCTAAATTTAAATAATACATTTAAATCAACCTATAATAAGATCCTGTTAATCTATTGTTAAATAATATTGTATTTTAACAATTCATTAAAAAGTACTGAATAGAACTCTTTATTTTTCGATAAATATCAATATGTTAGTGTCATGGTTTCCTGTTGCCTTTTTCACCCAAAAGGGTACCATTTTAAATTGGTAACAATGCTTCAAAACTTGCATTTTCACAATTCAAGTTGAAAAATGTGTATAATATATTTTATTTTATTTTTAGTGATGAATCAGATTCAGACAGCGATGAAGAAGAAACACCGAGTAATAGTTTTGTATATGAAGAAGATGAAGAAGAGGATAAGGTAATGAATAATGTTTCATTTTTATATTGGATAGTGTATATATTTTTGAAAGAAGCATTTTATTTGTTTTTAGTTGTTATTTATCTATACTAGTGGTTCCAAATTGTTCTGATTCACATTTTCCTTAATTTTACTATTAATCTGATGGATCCATTTATTATTTTTTTTCATACTGATTCATATGAATTGTTTTAAAATATATACAGATTGTTTATTTCTATGTAAATTAACTTTCTTATCTATGCCTTTTGATTCTACAGTTCATAATCAATTTTCTAACTACCTTAGAGTTAGAGTTATACTCTAAACCTAAACAAATATTTTCTAACTGTAAATAAAGCGTACAAGGATAATATTATATAAGCTCTTATGAAATATTCTAAATATTTCTTTGTATATATATTATTAATAATAAATATCTATTCTTTTTTATCTTAGCCAGGAAAAGATAGTGGATGTACAGCAGTAATGGCTCTATTAGTAAACAATAAACTTTATGTTGCTAATGCTGGCGATTCAAGGTGTGTTGTTTCTATTAACGGAAAAGCTCATGATATGTCAAAAGATCATAAACCTGAAGATGAACCAGAGTTAAAGAGGATTTGTAAAGCTGGTGGCAGGGTTTCAAGTGATGGCCGAGTGAATGGAGGCTTAAATCTGTCCAGAGCTCTGGGTAATTATTTCTATTATTCTGTGATGTTACTAAAAAAAAAAAAAATTCTAACTAAATACATTTTTTCAGGTGATCATAATTATAAAAAAAATAAAGATCTTCCAAATACTGAACAAATGATAACAGCTCTACCTGATGTGACTGTCTTGGACATGACACCAGATAATAACGATTTTCTAGTATTAGCTTGTGATGGTATTTGGAATTCATTAAACAGCCAGGAAGTTGTTGATTTTATTTTGGAACGTATCAACAAACCAGATGTCAAATTATCATCAATTTGCGAGGATGTATGTAGATATTTTAATTTAATATTTGTATTTAATTTTTTCATTATTATGTTAAATTCATTATTTTAGCTGTTCGATCATTGTTTGGCACCCAATACATTAAGTGATGGCACTGGTTGTGATAATATGACATGTATCATTGTTAAGTTAAAACAAAATCAAAAGCGTTCTCGTACAGATGACGAAGAGGATGATGCAGAAAGAGCTGAGACTAAAAAACATAAAACAGATTCAACGGAACCTGAATCTGTACATTAATGTTCCTCCTGGCATCGAAGATTTGATTTGACGAGCTGTTTGTATTTGTTTCTGAATTTTACAGATGCATGCGACTGATTTATGGATTAATTTCTTTCTTAAATTTTAACGAGAAAAAACATTATCTTATAATTTATATAATAATATTATTGTAGTGTAGTTTTATTATATTTTTCATAATTAAAATTTCATATGATAATAAAGTTTATTTTATCATTTTAATAATATTGTACATAGTTAATTTTAATAATTAATTTGACACAAGTATTTTTTTAATTACTTTTATTAAATATATATATTGCATATGTATTTATTAGTTATAATTTTTTGTTCATATTTATTTATTTTAATATTTCAATTAGGTAATTTAATTAATGGTAATTCAATAAATATTAAAATGACTAGTAATCTTATTTAAATTAATAATTTAATACTAACTCAAATAAACAAATGTTTTGGTTAAAAAAGTACAAAGTTGTAGTCTTCATTGGTGTTAATTTAAGTAAGTCCATTTTCAAGTATATGAATATAATATATATTTGTTTGTAAAGTAATTACTAATTTGATATCATATGCTTTCTGCAAAGTGTTGTCAAAAATATCACTAAAATTGTTATGGTGGTAAAATCCCAAGCTGCTAAATTTATATTATCTTAATATTAATACTATAACTTAATCATCTTCAATTATATGTAAATAACGTAATAGATCTTAAGACTAGGACAAATGATGTTATCTTTAAATTTGATGATAAATTACTAATTTCATTCTAATATTAAAACTATCAAAACTAAGCTGCTTTGTTAATTTGTTGTTACCTACTTGAAGACCGACTAAAAATGTGTTTTTAGGGCCTCTTGAAATTGAAACAGTATATTGATAAATTCTTTGATTGTCAACATTGTATTCTTAATTTAGTATGAAATTATAAACATTGTTAGGGGCCTTGCTACTACCATCAATTTTAGTTGGAAAGTGACAACATGTTTGTTAGTTATTGCATGATTTTAACTCAGTAGATAAGTGTCTAACGGTATACTGAACAAAATTTAATCTAATTTAATTTTTAATTCTAATTGAAAGCTTGAAGTTATGGCATTTTACTTATATGTTGTCAAATTATTGTTGTCGTTATACTAAAAATTAATAATAGAATGTGCAATCTATAGACATTTTTCTGCTGAATTCAAATCCTTTTCTTAGAATTTAAACCAGACAATGTTAACTAACTTTAATTTTGTCAACTCTATAAGTAAGTTGCCGTTAAATTTGTGTAGTGTATTTTATATTGTTATGGAGTTATTAACGTCATGTCTATGTGCGCTAGTGATTGGGTTACATCAGTATCCTCATTGGACCTCATCCTAACCTAACTTAGCAGATCCAGGGTGTAAATATCAAATTTAGAAAATGTCTATTGTTATTTGTTCCCCTTAAGTGAAAGTAATACCAAGACTCCATAATAGTAATGATTTATGAACAGTGACCATCAGTGAAGACTTAAAAAATAAACGATTCTGTTATAACTCATATTATTTCTTTAGATTTTGGATAGCATTAGGTATTAGGATAGTAATATAGTCTAACACATATGATGACAAATTGAAATAAAATATTTACATTTATTTTAATTGTACTCAATATGAAATATAATTGTTAAGCTTAATATAACAATATTATTTATATTTTAAGACATGTATGTAGTTATATCCAAACAAACAAAATTATTATTTTTATAATACTTTTTATTAGCACAGTTTCTATAATACTAAATAGTAATTACTAATGAAGAACCACTCTCATACTTGACGCCTGGACATTGCCTTTCAATTTATTAATACAATATTTTATTGTGAATACACTAAGATTAGTGTATACTTATACTTTATAGTCTGGCCTATTATTTACATGGTTAAGATTAAGATATTATTATTTATTTTAACAGATTAAATCATTAGTATTGCAGAATAAATGAAATTATTATGAAAAACCCAAATAACGAATTGGTACCACTTACTAGAATAGTAGGTATTAGGTACTAAGTAATAACTATGATGTTATGATTCATTATTATTCCCTTTTTCAGACATATAATATAAAATAGGTAATTAGTTTTCAATCAACTCTGCATTTGTTATTCCACAAACAAATGTATTTTATCTACCTATCCAAGTATTTCTAACTATAAGTTTTCTTATTTACATGGATACAAAATTTAAAATTGTAGGAATTTTAAAAACGTATTCAAATATATAAATACATTGGTACGGTATAAATCTGATTTTATTTATAATGGCTGGAAATTAAAATAATTTGAAGTAAGTACCAATGGAAACACTTAAAAAATCTCATTAACATCGAAATCTGTTGGACAGCATTGTCGGCCGTGATCTATAGTTTCCTCTCAACATTTTACGAACTTATATTCGTACAAATCTGTATTGTAAAATGTTTTAAAAGTCTGCTAATTATTATTTACATCGGCCTCAAAATAGTTAATTTAAGCCGTTTACTCGTCAAACAAGCTATTGAAAAAAAAAACAATATTAGATAGGTGGTAGGTAGGTTGGGTCTATCTAATAAATCTAAAATTGTCTGTGGACTGCTGTGTTTCATACGATATTATATCCATGAGCAATAAACGATTTACAATTGAACACCTTCATACCTTAGTAGATAGTACCTAAAATAATACTATGTGTATCGTGGTTTAGAAAAATAAGTGACCATGTGTCTAGCTGGTATCTAAATGGTATTTAACTAATCGTAACCAACTACTAATCGATACTGTAGAAGTCTAGCCTTTAAAAAATTGCATGTACAGACAACATAATATTTTATGAAAATAAAATCACGGTGCCTACCTAGTTCCTAGAAAGGTACATGATACATATTAGTATATTATATATTTTATAGGTATAACGTTATAATGATTAAACGTTTGGTCTAAAATATCGAAACAGCGCTTGCAGTATACCTGGCCTATTTATATACAGTATGTCGGCGGAACTACCTACTAGCATTAGTTATAAATACATGGTCTTTATAATCAATGCTAATAGGTGTATTTGTTTTAAGTAAGTTTAGGCAATAGCCAATATTTAGGTACAACTGAAGTAGTTAGGTATGAAACGTGAGTAGACAAATGGCTTATAGACCGGCTGTGTATGATATTTGATAGATTTATAGATGTAATTTTTTGTCAAATCTTCAGACAAATGGGAATCCATAATGGTTCGATTTTCGAAGGACGCCGGTAACATATTTTTTGTATTATATAAATTATGTCACTTATACTCGAGCTGCCTCGGGATAAACGCATCTAATAAATACCTACCTAATAATTTAATGCCCACCATTATACGACCATCTAATAATATTCTAAAATAATAACTCAAGCCCTAATTGCTAATACTATAGGTACCTATAATAGTTGAAACATTAGCAGGTGATTAAACTTGTACCTATTTGTGAAATTGGGGGGGGGGGTCAGCAAGGCTGGCCGAGTTCACTGTTGATAAATGGTTTGTTTTAGGTAGGTATATTAAGGTTAGAGTTAACATGGAACTTAAAAGTATGTATTTAATTTTTCTTCACCTCAGTCATACAAATCGCTATATTTTATCATCTGTATTAGGTATATATTCATGTGATGTACAATCAATTATTATTGAAAATATAAATATATTTACATTTATATATTATATAATATCATATATAAATTATTATACAAAAACTTAAAAACTTGTAATACTCTATTATAGGTCATTGTAGTATTCGGGTGCGTGGACAACCCCAAAGAAAAAAAAATTATGTCGAAATACATATTCCTATAAGTATGGTAGGTGCAATGATAAAATGAACAATTATTTTTACTAGGTGGGTAAAATTTAACGTTAAAACGCAAACAGAATAATTACTATAATCCTTTAAACATCTAAGATTTAATTTTTAACATTTTGAATTAACAGTAAGAAAGATTATATTAACCAATTATTACAGCCTATTGGTATTATTGATATATTTTTATAATTATGTATTAGCAAACACTTCGTCCAGATGTATTCAAAATTTCAAACTGCAGCGGGTATTATGTGCATTATTAGAAAACGTTGGTGAATGGAGCCGCATCAAAGAATCAGAAACCAAAATTAATGTTGGTAATATTCCTTTAATTGATGTAAATATTATTTATAAATTAAAATTATTATACTGATTAATGATGATGGAAACGTTAATGAAACACACTTGACAATTTGAAGTTCTATTTCTAATACCAAAAGTCATTATTATTATCACCCGTATTGTTTCAATTTTTTTCTTAACAATTTGGGGGCCATAAAAATATTGTAAACATACTAGAATGAAAATGTTTAAACACAGACCTTGTCGAATGGTAGGTGTAAGGCACTCAATAGTGCATTCAGGGGGCATAGCTCGTTTCACTCAAAAATAACCCTCCTCGTTTCGCCCAAATTTTGTTTTTATGATTTCCATTTCGCCCAGAGTAGTTTAGATCAATTTAAAATTAAGTTGTCAATGATTGTAAATTATAATATTTGAGTATCATTTAGCGTTATCCAACTCTTTGTTTTCCAAAAATTATTATTTTCACAAAAGTGATAAATTTAACAAATTTGAAATTTAGTCCGCAATATTTATAAAAAATAATCATAAAAAAATATAATTTACTTTATAATAAAAATGTATACATATTATAATAAAATCGATTAATCGTTCAAAATATATTTATTAATAGGTACCCACACTTTCTTTTTAAAATTATTACACATGCTTTTAATGAATTCATAGAGAGTAATTTAATTTGATCGGTACCTCGCGGATCGTTATTTGTTTCTGATAATGTAGTTGCCTTTTAATTATACTTGCATCTTTTGATGTCCTTGGTATTTCAACGCTATTGATTTTTTATATTTGTATCTGTTTGAACATCATTTCTCACAACATTTAACCAACTTGGTATAGATGGAGAGTAAGAATAAAAATGGTCATTGAAGAACGAATGCAACGACTCGCACACATTCGTCGGAAGCAGAATTACATGCCCATAAACAAAGAGGAAATGTATTATCAGAAATGTAATTGTTTACTAAATAATCACAATATTTGGTGGCTCTATCATCAGTTGGGCATTCTGTCATCAAATCTTCAACAAAACAATCAGACACTTCTTCGGGGTCCAAATATAATAAACCATAAGTGTATTTAATCCATTTGCCAATATCCGAATTGTTTTTATATTCTGTTGCTAAACCACACTGCTGAATATTTCTATACCACGTTTGTGTTAGATGAAAACAACGGTAAGCTAAGCTATGGTGAAGATGCAGTGCGTTGATAAATTCGTAGGCATTATTTATAGGTTTTGATCGATTTCATTACAACTATAGGTTTTATAACGTTTGCTATAAAATATAATATTTGACTAAACTATTGTCAACTTAATTTTAAATTGATCTAAACTACCCTGGGCGAAACGGAAATCATCTAAAAACAAAATTCGGGTGAAAGGGGTTCCCGTGTAACGGTGTGGGCCATTTTTGGGCGAAACGGGTCCCGCCCCATCCAGGATCTGTAAGCCCAGGGACTAAACAAATTCTGTCTCCCCTCTTTACACGGTTACAACCACATGCTTCAACATTTCCTTTATGTTTTTTGCCCCGATGATCTTACTTTTTTCATTTCCTCCCTGATGATTAGATACAACCAGATTTTCAAAGCAAGTAAGACAGGTAAACTTCTCATTATTTAATATTAAAAATGAATTATGTCTCAAGTCTTAACTAATAACTAGGTACTTATATAATAACACCCACATGACACATTACACACATAATATAGATAATATAGCTCTGTTATTGATACACACTTGTACATTAAGTAATAAAATAACAAAATATTAAACTAATTATTGAAACATCATATTATATTTATAAACCCCACTCTCCCCCCAGTCCCTACCCAATATCCCTTACACTAATAAAAAAAGACATTCCGTTAACATGCCCGTCCTTAAAATCTCTTACATTTTTCAGCACAGGGTCCACATTGCACTGCTACTCGTATATTTTTAAGTCAACCATAACCTGCATAATTTTTTTTCGACAAATATTTATGGATATTTTCGTGCGTTGTTTTATGTACTAGTCACTTGAGTCTAAATTAGGTTATTTTTATTTTGCCCGACGCCGAAAACATATCAGTAACCTGACCAGCCCATAACACAATGGCACAATAACCAAATTCATAAATCAGTAATCACTCATCATCACCACCACTATGAGTGATGGAAAGTTCAATGTTTATATTAATTATCAATATAATTACTCGTATTAAGGCAGATAGGTGTATACTTATATTGATTTAGAATTAGATAGGTGTAGACGGTGTAGTTATGATTGTATTTGACAATGAACTCGCGGTCACAGACTCTTGGCTGCTGTGTGAACAGTGTAACCAGGTATTACGTATATATTATATCGTATTTGCAGTGAAGTCACTTACACAGTTACACTTCAATGTAAATGCGATAAAAGCAGAATTTATGTAGAAATAGTTGTAGATTTGTAAAATAAATAATTTATGAAGGTACCTATGTATAATATTTACTTTGGTATATTGTATTAATATTTATAAAAGTATATTCGGTATAGAATTTACGATGTTTTGCATTTTAACTTCGAAATCTACTTAAATTGTTATTTTTATATTCTATCATACAAAATTTATTTTGACGATTAAACCTTTTTTTATTTTTTTTTATGAAAATTTCAGGTCATGCTGCGAAGTGTTTTTTTTTACCACGGTCAAACTGTATAATATATTAGAAACACGTATTAAACCGCGAATAGGAAGGTGCGTATAATAATTTCTCACGGCGAAAAAGTAAAATTTAACTCTCGAGTTGGGCAGGGACCTACTCGCAACGAGATTGTTTGTCACGTTAAAAAATAATTCATTATACTTATTATACAGGTTAGGTTATGCGTCACATCGTACACGTCGCTGTAAAAAGTAACTCGTTAAGTTAATTACGCAGAGGCTAGCGCGAGCACACGGTAAAAGAGTAATTCGTTGATTTAATAAAAGTCGCAGCTGAAAATAATGAAACGTTTCCGACTTTAAAACCACCGCGTTATAATACCTATATATGCGGCCCGGGACATCGGATACCTAGGTATCTAAATAACACCATAATCATACGTGTTTGTGCACATATTTTTATTCAACAGGGGTGTATAATATCGTATAAAAACCGTTTAAACCCGATTCGCAGAATGTAATCCGGTCGCATGTACACGGGTAGGACTATACGGTGGCCACCTATATAATATGTTTTAATAAATGCGTTCGGTTAATACCTGCAGCACGCCCGTGGTACGTAGCCACGATACCTTTGCGGCTTTGTGCACGTATAATGCGTTCTACGTTTTTAAACGAAAGTATAACGTACATACATTACTTATATGTATAAGTAATAATACAGAGTTTGGAATACGACTCGGGTATGCGTATAACACGATAATGATATTATTATCGACTCCATGTAGCTATACAGCATGTAACTAATTATTATTTATTATTCTACATCACAGCTGCAGTGCCTTCGGATTAGTATTTATTTTTTTTTGGGGTAGTTATTTTTATAGATATTATTGTAAATGTTGCGCATACGTATCTATAATGCAGTGACGTGCCCAGGTGGAAGGTTAGGGGTTATATTCACCCACCCCACCATTATGCCTTAAATCACCTTATTTGTGTCTTTGGTACTATACCAACACAACTCATTTAAAATGTATAGTTACTTATAACATCTCTTACCGCACAAATTGAAAATTTCTAGGCACGCTACTGATCTAATGTATGTACACGTTTCAATTTTAATAAATAAATAATACCTCTATTATGTTCAATGACCGGTACTGAAGAATCGAGCAGTAAGTCTACGTATATTAGTATCGACTAATATTACAATATTATATTGTGGTGATATCTTACCTACAAACGGTTTTTTAATCGGGGTGTCAATTGTGATAAAAAAAACACAAAGTTTCCAACAAAATAAGTCTGCCATGCTGAGGACGATGCACGTTTCCACCAAATTCGAGATATTAACCGCACTTTCAGCTTTCATAAAAACTGTCTTTTACCACCAAATAATACGTCATGTACCTCTACCTATTATCATTTTCTTTTAGTCTTATATTAATAATGTTTGTTTTAGATTTTTATTTCTATGTAGGTAGTTGGTATTATTAAAATAGACTTTTAAATCTTCTAAATCTTCTTAAGGACACCCGCATGTAGTGTCTGTCTTATAAATGTACAACATAACAAATTTTAAGTTAACAATAATCCACTTTACTCTGTTTTATTTAAAATTAGAGCGAATTACAATGGTCCATGATGCATTTTAAATGTAAAATTATTATCCATGGAATCTCGGACTGCTTGGAGAATTTTATTGATATTATTATTTTTAAGTAACTTATAAACATTAGATCATTTTAAAATGTACAAACGATTTGAAGTTTTAAAAAAGTCATAATTTGCTGCTTAATACAAATATCAATAAAAACCTCCTTGATAATAATCATACCCTTACATTTTAGAACTGGTCAATTAATTCTAATTTTAGAATTTACAGAGTAAAATGTATTATTGTGAACGTACAAGAGAGGTAATGGTGGTAGCACACGCGGATGTGACATCCTCCGAAAAAAGCCAGGGTTACACATCGTATCAGAATAATATACAGTGCAAATTTTAAAATAATGAAACAAATTAAAATACAAATAAATAGATTGATGTATTTCCGACAGAGAAATACAGACTATAGGAACGATTCGCACGGTTATCGGACGACGATGGACGCTGTGGACGAGCCGAAACCTTCCTGTTGACGCGGTGTACTTTTAGGATGAAATTTTCCGACTCGATAGAGAGACGAAGTAGAAGCAGTTGATTTTGCGACTAATCTACAATTTACAAGTTTTGTTAGCTCTGAAAACTTCCAGTCTGGAAATCCTTTTCAGGTAAGTCTCGAAGTACGTGTAAAAACCATCTGCGTGGATGAGATAAAGAGAATTTCCTTTTTTCGTTTTTCACTCGTCTCACGGGCGACGGAAAACCGGAAGCTACCGCGGGTGCACTATATATGCGCTCATACTCGCTGTGTAGTCGAAAGCGAAGTTTGGACAATACTACGATGTGTATATAATCAGCAGATGTGTCGTTTCGAGAGGGACTTTACCGGCAGTTTCTACCCGGGTCTGGTGAGGTATATGTTTTTCGTTTTAATCTTTCGATCCAGACAAAAAAAATCCAAAAGGCTCTGATGGTTTGTCTCGAAAACTCGAATACACGTAGGTTCCTATGTTTATTAATTACATCGTACATTCTTACCACCGCGAACCTGAAAATTGAACACTTAAGAGTTTTTTCTCGTCTACTAAATAAATATATAAATTATCGTTTTTATTAGAAGTGGTAATTTTTTTTTATAGCTCCCTTGTATAAGCAATCCTCGCCGCCCTTGAATTAGGCAGGTAAATATAAGTACAGTACTTAACAATAATATATTACACAGCTAACATTAGATTTACTCTCGAATAAACCATAAACATTTAAAACTTTAAATATGGCCTATAATTAGCCGAATGAGTTATATAGTTTATAATTAAATTTAAACAAGTCAAATCATACGTCCAGTAAAGTAACGAAAAAAATCGATCTACAGCGGTGTAATAATAATAACAAGAATAATAATAGGTAATAATAATAAAACATTATATCCGCATTATTTTTTTAAATTTAGATATACTAATAATCAGCATATTATAATATTCAGTAACCACCACCGATAAACTCTCCGAGTGTTGGTACCTACGAATTAAGTTCGAGTTAAGTTCATTTGTTTTTTTATGTTTGTTTTAAAATATTTTCATTTATTTAGAATTTTTCCGTCACGGGGCGTGTTGCGGCTTACGGTAATAACTAATATAATTATAGCAGGGGCTGCAGTATTGTAGTTATAGAAATAGTTTTATAGTTAGAAGAAGTAGTGGTAGTAATTAGTAATAGTAATTAGTAATTATTGTAGTCGTCTGGATTAGTGATATATATAGTTATGTATTTAATGGTGGTATTTGAGTACCTATTGTATAGAATGCAGTCGTAGTTGGGCATATACGAATATAATAATTATGACCTTCCTACACACACCCTGTACAGCAGTGGTAGTTATAATTTTTCGTTTGATGTTTTGTCTTATTTTAAAAAATTATTTTTTCTTATGATATCGAACACGAGTTGCGCTTCGATCTCCCTCCACCGCCGCCACCTCCACCGCCACCGCCGCTGTCGTCTTTGCCGCTCGCCTTTTTCTGCAGGTGAGCAAGTTGCGCCGGCGTGGGCACCATCGACCCCTGGCCCGAACCGCCGCCGGACGGCAACGACTGTCTTCGCGCCGAGTTCCGCCGCAACGACGGGCCCAGGTCGTACTTGATCTTAGCCTGGTTCAATAGTTCCTTGAATACTTCGCCCACATTTATGTTGTCCTTTGCGGACGTCTCCACGAAACCGTTTTCCCAGTCCACTTCCACCAGGCACGAAGTCTCCTCGTACGGCACCTGTCGACAAAATAACGCGTCAACGTATTGTTATATTATAATATTATAATACTGCTGTGTGGTCGTGTTAATAATAATAGGTACATTATTTATTTTAGGGCTATGCCCTCTCGAGGATACATTTATTATATGAAAACTCAACAAAGAAATAACGAAGATGCCATTTCAAAAAAATGCATTTATGACCTACAAAATTCCCCAACAAAAGAATCCTGTGTGTATACATTAGGCATATAACATAAATACCTGTTGATTTACTTATATCTGAAAACTGTAGAGTGAACGAGATGTATGAGAGCTACAGTTTTATTTTTTCGTAGGTAATAATCATGGGTGTTGTTTTTAAAATTACGTAACTATACAGTTGTAAAACTTTTGCTATTATATTGCAATTTAAAACACATTTTATATCTGATTAAGTACCTGCAATAATGTTGTTATTTGCTACAATTGTATGAATTGTTAATGCACCTAATTCAAATTTAATTTAGGTACTGGAACAGGTGTCACATTTTAATCACCCACCATCCACGTATTCGAATACAAAATGACGCAACTAATCTTAAACTTGTATGTAAATAGGCTGAAATAGCAATGCAAATGAACAAATGCATTATAGAAGATAATGGGTTTATGTATTATTGATTAGTTTAAAATATAACTATAATGACTGATGTCATAGGTACATATATATGCCTGTATGGCTGTATATTATATATATAATTTACGCACATAATTTATTTTATATTCTGTGTATTGCAACAGGTAATCTGTCTATTGAATTATGTATTTATATAAACTTGTTGCACTGTCTTCTCGGGTCACCATATCGCATAATACTACCTGTCATCGTCGTGCAGTATTATAACAAAGTCGGTCAGTCATTGAGTTATGATATCGTAGGTTACCTACTTATCAGTTATCAGTGTGCCGGTGTCGTGGTATCCTGCAGGGCAATATCGCACATTCTGTTAAATGTTCGTACAACTACTGTCGAGGATCGTAAAGTAGTGAGACTATATTTTTTTCATAAAAAAAAAAAATACTCCCTCTTATATATACACCGGGGGAAAAAATATATGTAACAATCACGACGACGACTTACTTACACACACCCTCACCAGAATATTATTTATACATGTCACGTTCACGCCATGGTCATGCAGTGTACACCGGCTGTACCTACGTACAGTGAAAAGAAGGAAAAATTACAATTGTGTTTGGTGAATTCCGAGTTGAATGCAAACGAAACGATTTGCATAAAACGTATATAATATTATATAATATATCTAAGTACCCACCACCTATATATATGTATAACAAACAAACATTTCACCCTGCAGACCGCTGTGTATATATTTACATTATTTATATAGTTGACTGACGGATGCACATTTTTTTTGTGAAATCTCATCTATGAAACTGACATCTAATGTACCTACTTAAAGCGTAAATTATTCGACATCATACGATATTATTACAGTATATAAGTATAATGCAGTATTATACTATCTGTATTATTATTATTGTTATTATAGGTTTGTTCATTTTTAAACGATTTCGTAAAATATTCTATCCATCGTAATCATATTTTAGTATTTAGACATTGCGGTTAAGTTCTAATTAAATAGGTAGGCGTATACCTCCCTCGAAACACGATTAGGTATTTTTAATGTATGCGATTTATTATGCACTGATGTAAAGTGCAAACTATTAAATTATTATATTCTCTGTATAGAGGTAAATAATATAATTAAGAAATAAATTATATTTTTTCAAAGTTGTTTCAAAACGAGCTGTTTTAATACAATTAAAATGTATCTTTTTTTTAGCATTATTGCGCACCGCTGCTGCAGTATTTCCTGGTAGGTACCTACACAACAATAAATAATACATATCTATATTATAGATTCTTTGAAGTGTTTTAGTATGATTATAAGTACCTATTGTATAAGAAATTTCGTATAATTCTTGTATGCTCCACGCGAAAAGCCGAAAAATAAAAATGACAGTTATTAAAACAAACCTTTCAGTGCTCAAAATGTACAAAAATTCTAAAATTGTTCACAGAATTTCCTAACTTCCTATCGCAATTAACTTACTTAAAGTAATAACCTTATAGTTGTGTGACCATCAAACATAATATTTTCTAGGTGACCTTTTTTGAAACAAAAACAAGACACGAGAATGCAAATTATATAAAAACACTAACAGTACATTAAATAAAAATGTCTAGTTTGTTTCATAACCAGCTGCAATAATACTTTTGGCTTGCAATTTTCAGAAACATCATTATACCATTATGATTTATGACCGAAACATATTGATGATTGATATAATAGATATATACATATAATATTATAAAAGTTTCATTTAGTGATCTCGTCCTACGCGCAATGCAAACAAATGGTATATTCGGTCTATTACGATTGTGCGTATTGTTATTAAATTTGAGAAAAAAAGTATAAATAAAAAAATACCATGCAAGTCGTTCTGATATATATATAGCAGCTATTATTGCCAGTATAGTATAGGTAGGTGACGCCGAGTGAATCTCGTCGCTTTTCAGTAGGTCACTCATTTGAATTCTATGATCAATCATTTAACTTACTCCTGTAAGATTGATTTACTAGTGATTGGTATTAGTGATGTATTTTATATTGTCATTAGTAATTTATTTATACATATGAAATACGGTAGATTGAACTACTCATTTTTTCTCAGCAAATCGCATAGGTACATAAATCTATATTATAATTTTACTAGTTATTAGTACCTAGTTGTTATATTAACTTATTAATCTAAGAATATTGAGCATTTCATTATGCATAGTAAATAATTATATAAATATACATTACACCGAATTACAAAAAATGGTTGTTCCTATGAATAATATTTTTTGAATTCCAAAACATAATTCATTATTTTTTGTTTAAATATTGTCGTTTTAATTTCGTCTACATTTTAACTTCGAAGATTATGCATAATTACCTATTTTCGATATCTTTAAGTTTTTGTAAGAGCACCGGCCCTTATAAGAAACTGGTATTACATATTCAAGCCTAGGCTATAGAATCTAAACATTTTTGTCTACAAAATAATTTGCTGATTTTATCGGGATCATTACCAATATTTAAACTCAGAATGTTCATAAAAAAAATAAAAATTGATTTTATTGAAAAAAAGTGTTTCGTAAATATTCCCGGTTTTCCGTCATCTTTTTTTTGTTTTCCCCGATTATTTTTAAAAAGAGTGATTTTTATTTTTGACCCCCCAGAGTACAAACTACATTCCATTCGCTAGCTACTTGTAAAGTAATAAAGAAGATTGTTGCATTTTTGTCTGCTATATAAAAAGTATCTTTTGACATAAGGAAAAAAATATAGGTAGGTGTACACATTGTAAAAGCAATACGCATTCATTGCTCCTCTCGCAGAATCTAAAACCATTGAATAAAAGTCTGATTAAATTGAATTCAATTTGCGATTTTTTTTCAAATATCAAAAAAAACGTTTCTTAAGAATAATAGTCTGACGACAACAAAGACTAGAAATATATATTATTATTCATTATAAATTATTATATTGTATATTTCTCAAAGGAATAACCTAGATGGGTAACATACAATTTCTTTTAACTTTTTATAATATTGATGACTGTTTGTTTTATAATATTCAGGTCGATAGACATTTTAAACTGCAGTGATGTTGTAGAGAGTCATCTACAAACGCCGTGCCGTATTATAGGTGGTTGAAGTACTATTAATATTATCATCTACGATATGATTAAAAAAAAAAATCGATGTGGTCCGTTATCACTTACAAAATAAAAAAGTAACCAACACTTCGCAGTTGTACGTGGGTAAGATCTTCAGTATTGAAATGTCGAATAGCGACGAGCACAGTATATAATATAGGCATACCTACTTAACGTCAATAATTTACGAGGGTGGGTCATGTGGGTGTGTAATAAACTATTTTCAATTTTAACGAAAATGATCGGTGGTCACGATGGATGTGAGCGGCCATCATTATGTTGTTTTATACACGACGGTTCAAATAAAATACGTTTTCTTTGTTGTCGACCATCGACGTTTACAACAAAAAAACACGTGTTGCGTAAGCGAACAGTATACCTATATATATACGCACCGTCATCACCAAGAATTTCGGAAATTGAAAACATTATATTATTATTATTTTACAAAGTGTTTGCACGGATATCCGACGTTCAATAATTTAGTACCTATATTATGTGTGCGATGGAGCAACAATATCGGTAACTGTCGGAACGTTTATGGTACATTTTGTAACTTACTTATATAAAACATAAAATATACACAGCCGGAAATGTAATTAAAAATTAGGATGTACTTTTTAGATTGGGGTTCGGATATTATTTCTACATTCTACAATCTTATTCAGTTTTTTAATCCAGGACTTTTTCGCTATGGTTAATTTTACACTATTAATCCGCATAATACAGTTATTATAGTGTATGATAATGGAGAATAACAACCTGAAATGGATATTAAATTCATCTAAACGTATATTTTCTCGAAATATTATATGAGTAACTTCATTCTATAAATGTAATAAACTGTTTTATACCTGTGTATCAACTGACTATAAAGTCTCAACCAGATACGTAATGTTTGTACACTTTGTGATGTTTTGGAAAAATGTTCAATTAAATAAGTAATAATACTAATATAATTCAAAATACAAAAAATAAATTATACACATCATATTGTATACTTTATACATATTTTTGGTAAATGTATTTATGAATCATGTACAGTATGTGTTTTGAAGAACTCTTACCAATAATCATTATCTTTGTTTGATTTAATAATAATTATTTATTTAAATTTTGTTTCATTTGATATCAAAAGATTACTGAGGTTAATATTCTTAATAATAAACATTTAAAATTTCAAAACATGGTATATATATGTTTGTAGTAGTTGTACCTGTATCATATTTATATCGGACTAATGGCATATTTTATAATTCATCTAAAGTCGTATGGGCGAAATGGGAATCATATAATAACAACATTTAGTCGGAACAGGTCCATTGATATGGTACACCATCTTTTGGTTTCGTTTTGCAGATTTCTAGATAGCTTCAACCTCCAAATGTCACGACGTATATTGCCAAAGTCCTTCGCGAATATTGAGAGCGAACCAAGTAAGAGAATCATCATAAATCCGTTATGGAGCATTCTAATATCCTTTATTACAAAACTCCAATGCCCATTTCCAACGCTCCTTTAGCTGCCTCTTCGAAGACGTCTCCCGATATCACGATTATTTACTAATATGATATACTTATCATGCCATGGGGCGTGTTGTCATTTGTCAAGTGTATATTACAATACCATTTTTATTTGTGGAGCTGCATTAGCCACTCAATTTTTTTTTTTTTTTTTGGGTTTTTTTTCCGGCCTTTAAGACCATCCCGCAAAACAAATTTCCCTCCAATTTATTCTATTTTCTGCTATTTCTCTCCAGTTTGCTCCTGGATCAACCTCTTTAACATCTTTAACATCTTTCCTCACACAATCTTCCCATCTTAGGCGTGGTCTACCTAGTTAGCCACTCAATAATTCATGTTTTCTAAAAATCTATAGACTATCGCTCGAATCTATATAGATTGTCCACTGACTGCGAGAACCATAAAAAACATGAAAAATTAAACAAACGGTACACACAGCAGTCCCCGCGTCATCACGTACCTATCATTCATATTTTTTCAAAAATCTGCAGCACACGCGTGATAAAATTTACGAACGTTTACGAAATCGCTATTTTACAAATTGTCCTATGTACATACCAACCATTATATACTCGTCGCAAAAACGTGTGTTATACTCTACGTATAATGTATGTACGAATCCCACAGTGTAAATTGAAATGGGAGTCTGTGCTGAACCGTTCACAAACTGACGAATATATTATGGCCGTCGCCACTACGGCGTATAGGTATAATGGTATTTCCATCGGAAAATATTGTTGAAACCATATTATTATATTATAGATAATTTTGTTTTCAGATCTTGCGAATTTGCATAATGGTTCACGCGAAGTTATATGTATACGTATATGTGTTTGAACAAATTAAGGCGTGGTTGAACGCCGGCAGTACATATTGCCCGCAATTTATGTAGATTCCAATCAAATCTTCCCGAAGACGGCGAAAAGCGTGTTTATATAATATATTTTATGCAATAATATTTATATACTGTACATATGTTGTGTCTACAGTCTACAGTATAGACTTTATACCAGGAGGGCGATGCGAGCTTTACAATTTTTTTCCGTAAATTTTATCGAGCGAGTTTGAATTGAAATGAATTGAAATAATATATACAACGATTTGTACAAAGCGTACGCGAAACGTATATAAATCCATGTAAAACCTCTTTCCGTCGATATTTATTTATTTTTTGTACATATTTGAGTTGCAGATTTGCAGTTACAGCAGTATGTAGGTATAACACGACGTTGAGGAATACAGCATAAATACAAGCGTGACAAATCACAATTGCACACATTGATCCACCATCAAAACGAATAAGCGCACTCTGATAATTATATTACTTATATAGTTATATATTATATTATATATATTTGAACAACTATTAAAATTTAAGAAGTAACTAGAAAAAAAATTGATCATTTTGGTGGTTTTGACAAATTTTTCTTCAAAACATCAACTTCAACGCTTTTCAACTTTTCACTTCGTGACTGTATTTTCTAATAATATTTTTATCTGATGTAAAAAAATCTTTTAAGAAATACCTACCACGTACCTCTGTTCTATACCTAAAATTAGTAAAGAAGGCGGATAGTAGCTGCAGTAACCGCTCCCTGGTATCTGTGCAGTAGGTTTCGAGTGCAACTCGTCATTGAGTAAGTGTCTGTAATGCATATGTTATAAGCTCAATAATTTGAATTCTACGATAACTCGGGCAATAAATCATAGTTATACAGAAAAAATGAAAAAAACGAAATTATAATTTCAAATTTCTATATATGGCTCAAAAAGAGTCAAACTATTTTTTAAATTATACTATGTACAGATATGATAACATTTCAAGTATCTACAGTCTTTCATTTTTGATTTACGACAAAATAAGAAAATTGATCGAATGTTTGAAATATTTTTTTCCACTACAAGGATCGGTGCACACATGCTGTTTTTGCAATTACGTCGTAGGTAATATGACCTGATCAAATTGTGCAGTGGACATGTAGTGCACCTGGTCTAAGTTACGTAGAGTACACAAAAAAAAAAAAAATACACACATCATTGTAAAATCAATACACCTTCCGCTCAGAATCTAAAATGCAGATCCCGTTCATCAAAGTGCATAAGCACCTATAACTACTTTAATATTATAATCTCTTGAATTTTTAATTTAAAACGGCGAATAATCGTCAAAATAATTAATTTCAGTAAATGGGTGTGATCTCGTTGTGATTAAAAGGGCAATGCCTATAGGGGCGTTTTGTGTTTAATTTATATTTTTAAATGCCCGAGATACAAATGATCATTGTTGGGTGTAATCCGTTATATCGCTTTTGTCGTGCCATCCGATCATTATTCATTAGGCACCACTCTGATACGTGTTGCACGGGCGCCTAGGAAATAAACATACTTACGTTGGACTTCTCAAACGTTAATCAAAAACTATTTGTTTCATGAAAACGTCGAGTATAACTTTCATCACTTCGCGTAATATGTTAAGCGAAATTTTCCTGTTTAAATCGTGTACGCTGATTAGGATTCGTAAGTATATAACATTTTTAGGTTATGACTTTTTCCGATCTTTCGTCCCAACTCAGGTATATTTTACTCTGCATAATGGCAAGGATAATATAAGATTATAAGGAAACGAAATAATAAGTTCGAAAAGCCATTATGCCACTGACGGTCCCGAGTATTTTTTATTTGTGTACTAATATTATAATCTCCTATGTGGACTTTTTAAGCGTTCTCACACATTATTGTGTTAGTATATAGATATATTAATCAGTAGGGTTTGGATGTCGATGCCTTAAAAATATATTTATGAAATAGAAAACTCAAAGAATTGAATACGTCAATGTCTTAAATACATAAACAACGCTCATAAAACTATCAAAGTTCATAATTTCATATATTATTTATTTGTTAATTTTAAAATTAAAAATTTCAATTTATAAACCCACGTGATTTTGATTTAAAGTTGAATTTAAAAACTGGTATTTATCTAGAAAACTATTAAACATAATTCGTAATAGCTAGGTGGGTATAATTAAATTGTGTTCGGTTAGTGGAAAATTCAAAATATAAAAATATAATAATAACAAATAATTAACTAGTAATTTTTCTTTGAATTGTAATAGTAAAAATGCCCATGAACATAAAAAAATGACTTTAAAAGTCACAAACAAGACACAAAAACGGTGAAAACGTAAAAAATACAAAATAATAATTAGTTATGATGATTTGTATGTTCACACATTTTAAGCTAGTAGCTTTTATCGTCCATCAGAAAAAGAACCAATAGTAATTATAGCCATCAACTAATCGGGCCCCAATAATTATTAGATAATATTCGAGTGTATTAAAACGTATTTGACTCTGGCTTGTAGTTCAAGCGGTAATTCGTTCGTTACCGATTTACACGTAGGTACCTATTTATTTCTGTGTTCGAAATAGCATATTAAATAGAAAAAAAATCGTTTATTATACGCTCGCGTATATTGCATATTGTGAACACCTTACGCGCTGGGTTGTTTAAAACGATTTTTACGTACCTAAATCTATGATGATACTATATAATACCAATAGGATTGAATGAGTTCATTATTATCGTGTTGTATACGGTTTTTATCGAAATGCGCTCCCTCGTTCGCCGTGCAGGACGATAAGCGGTGGCTTTCGCGGCGCCGTGTTATACCTAGGTAACTGAGCGAATTTCTAAACAGTCGCTTAATGGGATTTTTTATTTCATCGCCTCGCGTATTATAGGTATAATATGACTGCAGCAAACTTTATTGCAAAGTGCTCGCTCGTAGGTCGCTGCCACTGCCGCAGTGGATTGTGTAATATAAATTTTAAGTGCGCTCGTAATAACAATATTAAATATTATGCGGTTTATAATGTGATGTATAGGTAGGTACTATATATAATTAATTATATTATGCTCAAATGTCGCATCCACAAAGTGAAATCGATAATAATTTTCAAGATCGTTAATTTCAACGAACATCTTCCCTATACCCATAAGTGTGTACTGGACACGAAATCGAAGAAAATTATTTACCCTGTATTATTCTTATGTAGTTGCTTGGGCAATATAAAAATCCCTCAAAAACGCTCCGTTTTAGTTAGAAAAACGGAAGTTTATATCTCCACAGGACACTCCTAGAATAGCACAAAAATTTCAAGATTTGAAAAATAAGGTATGTAAGCAATAGTATATAAATATTCCAATAAAATCAGATTTCAAAAAACTGCATTTTTGAAGAAGAAAAACGTGGCTTGGTGAATCACGCTATATATAGGTTACATATTCTTTTAAGTGTTATTAGAACTATTAGATATTTAGATAATTGAGATAAAATGGAATAGCGGTAATTATATTTCAGCACTGTTGTGCACCAGATGTGTGAAATCATTAAAAAAAAAAAAATTAATTAAAAATATAAAAAATATATGTAAAAACAAATTGAAAATTATATGATAATATAATACAACAAAAACGTATACGTTTTATTATAATATTTTTATAGAAGAATGTTTAAAAGCTTTGAACTCGATTTTATACCTACTCATCTAGATTTCCACAGTTTTCCAAATAGCGATGAAACTATTTTAAGCCTGAGTTTTTTACTGAAATTGTATGACCTAATTATGGCGTTTACGTTGAAATGTTTAATACAATATATACTATAAATTATTATTATGCATTTTACAACTGAAAGGAAGAGATATCCAAACTGTCCTACACCGTTTTCACAAGCACATATTGCACAGAATAAAATATAATCTGATCGTTTTGAACGTTATAAGACTGTTGTATTGTTTTTTTTTTATCTTTTTATTCAGTTCTCAAACAATCGTATCACGAGAAAAAGTTTAAGGCTTAAAGTGTAGATGATGAAAAAATAGCGAAAAATAATATAACCGGGCTTGGATAACTAAAGCAACTGGGGTTAATATGAGAGGTTAGAGTGGGATTTGGTTATATATTTAGTGGGTATGTCTGAAAGGTTTTAAATTCGAAAATTATTCAAATTTTTAGTTTCCGAGTGGCGAGAGAAATGGCTATTTATTTTACAATGATGAGTGTTTTTATTTGTCACGTAAAAAGCGATCCATAAGTTTCATTATGTAGCAACTCTTCTATTATTTTGGAATTTATCAGTATTTTACTAGAAAAAAAATTTATGAAAATAGGTAGAAAAAACCACTAACTTGATCACCGAAAATTGATTTTTGTTATTTTTCGCTGTTCACGAAATAAGAGTTTATAGAAACTTGAAAATTTTTCGTGAGTTATATTTTGTTTTAAAACTTAATTTATTGTTGTTATTTTTATTATTCATTAAAACATTTACATATTTTTGCTGCTGACTGATATGATATAAATATATAATCAATGGTTATGTTTTTCTTCTATTGTCATTTCTTATTGTCTCATTTATATTGTATAATTATTACTTATACATCAATCATTTGTCTTATTAGACATAAATATTGTAAATAATTGTATGTGTGTGATATAGTTTTTTTTAAAATTGTATTAAAATGACTAACTGTAATCGGTTTTAACTCATTTTTAAGTTAATATTTTATAGGCGACTGTGCCTTATGTTAAACACATTTTTACATTTTTAACTTACATAATTAATCAACTAAATACAATTATAACAATTTGCCTCGATCATGTTGTGAAAAATTAGAATATTTTATCAGAATGCAAATCTGAGGTTGTCGTTGTGACGTATTGTTGGAATTAGAGTCGCCTGTTTGAGTGAAAATTTAGTACCTACATATTTTGTTATAATATAATGTTTCTTTGTTAGGTACTTAGAGAATTGTTTTTCTAAATTATTATCAATCTACGGTTGAGTGTTAGGATTTTTCGACACTCGATAACCACCCAGTAAAGTTTGATTTCATTATTTTAATTCCAATCAAAGTTAAAAATTAATTTAATAATTCACTTCTGGCGTTTATACTCTTTTTCCAGTGTTAAAATTTTTCTGCACAAGTTTTTCAAAAAACATTATAATTCTAAGTTATTATAATTTATTCCGATTTAGACGATATTTTGATATTTCTTTAATTAATTTCAATGTCAAAAAAAAACTAATAGTTAGGTTTTTCAATATTCTATAATACGCACATTCCCATTGTCATCGTCTTCGAAGTGTTAAATTGTTTGCGCGTAAGAGTGTTACATCGCTGTACCAATATTATATTATAATTTTGTTTTTCGTTGCTTTCTTTTTAGATGTTGTTATTTATAAATTATTATTATTTTTGTATCAAACACTTAAAGGGTATATAAAGCCTGCCACACAAACAAACAGGTGTGTTCGCATGCAACACGTATAGGTACTCGAAACGAGCCGTTTCCTATATAGTACTTTATTATAAATTTTAAGAGAACTTAATCCGAACGAAAAACAACAAACAAACGTGATCGCGTTCTTTGCATGCCAAAGGACGTTGCGGGGGTGATGGGTCTTCTGGTTAGAAGAGATCAAAACAATTGTTTTATATATTAAATTTAATGAGAACTAATAAACTTAAGGTACCTAATATACTCTTTAAAATATATATTTGTACTTGATAGGGATGTGACTGGTTTGGATACCAGTTAATTAAAATAAAATACGCAAGTGTTTCAGTACACACGACAGAAGTGAACAATTAAATTAATTTGGAATGAAAATAATAAAATCGAACTTGACTAGATTGTTGTCGACTGTCGAATAATGCTAATATCCAATAATTATAGTACAGCGATTATAATTTAGAAAAACCTATAGCATTGTACTCTATGTATTTGTTCCTCTACGAGGAAAATCTATGAATCATAAATATGTTTTTAACATTAAATAACGACGACAATGAACACCTTATGTAAAATCAGTCAGAAACGTGTATCCAGCCGAAAAAACATATTTATGTTAACAATACCCAAGTAACCAAGACACAAAATATAACAAATCTATATTATATATGTTTATTTCCCACTCAAACAGATAACCTAAACCCAAAAATACGTCTCATGAATTAACCTGATTTGTATTCTGACAAAATATTTTCACAATGTGTAAGGAATCGATCGAGGCACATTTTTATAATAACTGTACTTAGTTGATTAAATATTTAAGCGAAAAATGTAAAAATGTGTTGATTGTTGAACACAAACGCTGTCGCCTATGAAGTATTCACTTTAAAAAGAAAATATTTTCTTTGGGGTATTTGATTTAAGCAATTTTATTCATAATGGTATTTACTTTTTTAAATTTTATCTCGACAAATAAATTGTTATTGCATTCAATCCGGTAAATTACAATTAGGTACTACTGATATAGTTCATAAAATAATAAGTATAATACAATATAATATGTCATATTAGCTGTAATCAGCAAACTAAGCAAACAATTCTTAAACAATGTTGAGTTTAACAAGAAGTTAGGTAGGTACGCATTTATTACTTGCAGTTATAAATTATAGAACTTATTGAATTATAAATTCTCTATAATCCTAGTTGATAATATTTTGCCCTGTTTTTTTTCTTTAAGTGTCATTTGAAATACATTTCACGTGGAAAATATATTGATTGAATTCTACGAATTCTCAATATATCACCCGATTCCACTCTCATTTTCAAACTTTCATTGACGTATAGGTATTATCGAAATAAACTAAAATTTTGTGGGCTTTTATGAAGAAAACATATATATGTTATAAGAACAGTTGTAATAAGTCATACCTTCTTTAACTTTTTTTTTTGGGATAATGCCAGTCCATTAATCATTTTACAGAAATAACTAAACTTTTCATCGTCCAAAACATATTTTGTACGTATCCGAGGTCCAAGATTTTCTAACTATACAGTAAAATACAATCAACAATAATGATTTAAGCCTCTTCCGCGATGTTTATTAAATAATTTCTAAAAATATTTTCACTGCTTCATTCGCACCAATTTCAAAATCCATTAGAATATACATATTTTTCTACACAGTCTACACTTCAGTCTCTTATCAAACGCACGTCGATAATAGAGCATGTAAAAAAAGTTAATTTTATACCATTATACTTATCAACAATATTGTACAGACTACAATCACCTATAACACTGAAACTCAATTACGATCAATCACATATTTCTTTGGTGACTCTTTTGGTAATATTTTAATATTTATTGAGCTTGAGAGTTTATTAAATATGTTAATTGGAGTATGTACCTGTCATGCGTGATTCAATTAAGATTTTGGTTTAATTTTAATTAAAAATTGTATAAAAGCACAAAATCAAAGTATTTTATTACAGTCTTAACTTTTAATCTGAAATCATACAAAAAAAGAAAAAATCATAAATATTATAAATATTATAAATCGTTATATTTATAATAATTGGTAAATACTTTTATGTTATGTTCTATATTTCTCGGCAGGACAACTTAAAGATTTTCTCAGAACAAATAATTGACTTTTAAAAATATAATATTTATTTTAACGTTTAATTCAATTTAATATTTATTTTCATTGTACGTTTTTTTTTTTTTAAAGTAGAATATATTTAAATATCTAAAAAAAATATTGTTTCGTGGATAATTGTTATCGATTAACATTTGATTTATTACTCTAATTAATTATTGATTACCAATTTTAAATTAATTTTAATTGCTTACGGTGTACGAATTTTGTATATTTGATCCAAATGCAGAATATTTTTGAAAAACAGTACCCATTTTCGATTGAATAGTTTCGTGGTTGAAATTGTATAAGTCGTATCCGAGATTATGCATGATTATTTATTTATTATTTAATAATACAAATACATTTTGTATTTAATATTCGTGTTAATCGACTTATATCAATACATGTTTTTATAGTTAACGATACACGAGATGAAAGATGTTGGGAAATACGGTTTGTTAGAAAAGTTTTTTTGCCAACAAAAATCAAAAGGCCAACGGCAAAACTAATAATGTAGGTATTTTCTCCCTTTTCTATTGATTTAATCAAAAGAAGCATTGCAGTGAATTTAAAGCGGACATGATTAGAGAACTGATCGTGAATTAAGAGGATATATTAGGTTTTTAGAACCATCGGTAGACCCGGATTATGGGATGGCGTCTAATTGGACAGTTGTTCAGAGCCCCATATAACAATAAGAAGACCCCCGCAAATATTTTATAACCTCAGGTTAATTGTTTTATACAATTTTAATCATTTAATTTAAACTATAAGTAAGAAATCGTTGAAAATTGAACCATAAAATTAAATTACTGGTTTTTGTACATTTCGAAAGTAGATATATAGGTATCTAACTAAAAGTGTAAAGTATTAACATTTTCCTCTTCTTATTGGTGAGTATTTGTTTAGCAAGCCGTATAATTAAGGCATATGCTATACATATATATATATATATATGTGTATACCATTATGGTTGTATATTTATAAAAATAATAAAAGTTTTTAATTCAGTTAGACTTTAGCGGGTGAGCTGATTCGTCTTGGACTGTATCGGCCATATCAAAATCAGCGATTTTATGACGTGCTGTGAATATAAAAATGTAGAGAACCCAGACACAAATGCGTAACACGATGTAATCATAAAACACAAATTGTATAAATAAAAACATAAAAACCCTTTTAACATGTGCTGAATTGCATTATGCCGTAGACGAAGTTAATGGAAAACCTAGTCAGGTTCGTTAACTTAGAAATTTAAAACATAATACGAATGATCCTTTTTCAAATACTTATATAATACATTATTATTATTTATTGAAATTATAGGTATCTACGTCATTAAATAGTGTTGTTTACTTCGTATTGTATTGTACACAAACTAAATAAACAGATATATATAAATAGATATCCAAATACCAAATAGGTATTTGTCATTAGGTGTGTGATTTTATTTTTGAGTTGCACTTTCACACCCATATGGACAAAAGATGCAACTTACACTATTAATTTTTTTTTTTTATCTTTAAAGAGCTTGAGTCTGAATTTAAACCATTTAAATGTGTTACTTTTTGCTTTAAATACTAAATTGTTACTATTTCTGTGTACTTTTTACCAACATATAAAATATATAATAAGTATGCATTATATTATATTTTGATACTTTCATATTTCTATTTTATACTTTCTAAAACTAAAACAAATAATATATTATCATTAAATGGTAGAATTTTCTTCTTTTCGGTTTGTTTTTTTAAAATGTATTTTACAGAAGTCAAAAGTGTGAAGAAAAACGTGAACTACAATATTATAGATTAGAGCAAACACGTAAATCCTCAAAATGTATTTATAATGTGTAAAATTGCAAGTATCAAGGATTATTAATTTTTTAATTACAAAAATTACATAATTCGATTTTCTTATCGACGACGTACCTATCATATCTCATCATTCAAGTGGGTTTTTAATTAAAAATGTCATGTGAATTCGATCAGATATTCAACTCCACGTACAACAGTAGTACCAGCTGTGTTGTTATAATTGCACCTTTTTTGCGTTATATTGACTATATAATATTATAATATATGTTTAATATGCTCATAACTCAAGTATATATGTTCAGACGTTTAGTGAACGGCGGTCTTATGTCAACTTTATAATATATACGTTTGGTATACCAAATTATGGGATGTAAAGCAATTTGAACGAGGAATTTATTCTCTCGACGAGTTGACGAGAATCTTGTAGTTTAATTACGCGTGTATTTGGTTAACATGAGGCTATACATTATAATTGCATTAAAAGTGCATTTTCCGTTTAAACACTCTTTTTATTCGTGTAAAACGAGATCCATTAAACGAACGCCGTTTTAAATGAAAAACAATTATTGGCTATCGATCATTTCGATTCAATATATATATATTATATATATATATATATTATATACATATAATTATATAATGGTAAGCTCACCGTCATTAATTGTGAATAGTTTCGATAAAATGTAGGCACCCGATACTCCTTCTCGTAAAATGAAATATATTATAAACTTATACGTTTAAGATAGTTGTAGCCAGTGGCGCATTTAGTTGAGGACGAAGGGAGCGAATGCCTCCAGCGGAAAATTTTTAAGAGTTTCAGGGGTGGCAGTTTTATCGAGTGTAATTTTTTTTTTTGTATTACAAAATATATATACATTGATTAATAACGTGTATAAATTGTATAAGGGTATAACAATTTTTGATTAATCAACGATTTTGTGATAACGGATTATCGTATCAAATAATTTTGAGTTGGATGTGATATTGTGAAATGAATACGACTGATAACGTATAAAACGATTTAATTGAATAAACCTTTTGAATTTGTATACTGTTAAACCCTAGGATAGGTCTGAGGTTGTAATGAGTAATGACCAGAAGGGGGGGGGCAATAAAATAATTTCACCCCCTGGACGCATATATTCTAAATGCGCCACTGATGGTTGTAGGTATAAGTATAGATTTATCACTTGACTCGAGATAAAATGTTTCTGTGGCAGAGTAGCTGGAATCATAACATATCCATACGCTAATCACTGGTTATGTCAGAGGACGTATACTTTTAATATATTATGTCTTATACAGTATCCATATATTATGTTATACGCAAAATAGTATTTTAAAACGATTAGGATGATGTGATTAATGGCCCCGTTGTCCAAGTTTTAATCTGCATGATTACCGAATACTATAATGATGTTATTATTTCTGTATACATTAATTTAAACTCTTCAATAACTACGCGATTAAAATCAAATTAATTTGATCTTCGAATCTTAAGTTTAGAACGTTTATACCGTAATATCGATGAAGGTGACCTAGGTAACTTATAACGACAAGAGTAAATTTTGTATAATAGTACACGCGTAACTATAAAACGAAATATCGAAACAATACATTTAACTGTACACATTATACATCTAAAAAAATTCTAATAATAATTGTTTTAATCATTAATCAATTAATTATATATTATGTACAATACATACTATTTATGAAAATGATTTAAAATATTAATTATCGCTTTTTTCCCCAGTCCTCTTTCTTACTCGACTAATAAAACATTATGTCATTTCGTACGCCTATGCACGCGCATAACGACGTTATTAATAATTCGCATTATACTATATACTCATATATATAAAGGACGATCCCGTATTTAACCTGAAAATTCGTCGAGGGACATTTTACCCCGAACCCGAAATATCCGGTTGGTTGCGGACTCCTGTGTGGATTATAATATGCTTTACAAAATCTAATTTATTATTTTACCTGCTTTATAATATTATATATCTACTGTCCAGTCAATAGTGTTTTTTTTTTTGAATTAATTTCGCTTTACTACTGCAAAGACGACCGAAAGTTCCAATAAAGCACATATCTAATATCATATAATTTATTACACACGCTCCGTGAATTGAAACGAAATTGCACTAACAATATTGTTATTGCTTTATTCCGTAAAATGGTTTTACAGTACACCAAAATCGTATACACGACGATGCCAATGAATCGCAAATAAACTTAACTACCTATATTATGATATAGAAGCATCATAAAAAACTACTATGAGACCACGATCTGTAACATACCTCGTCAAAAATGAAAATGTTCTATGTCACAATATCCTAATAATCGTTCAGGAGAGCAAGTTTTGACTTTGATATAGCAAATAACTTTTTCTAGTTTATCTTATAAAGTTATGAATACAACTAACACATTTATGCATAAATAAAAATAACTATTTTCTGATACGTTATGAGTATTAAGTATTAAGCATCGACAAAATTAATACAAATCGAAAAACAAGCGCACTTGGGCATGCATAAGAAGAAAAAAGTTTTTTTTATAGAACCTTTTTAATCTTCCGACTAACTGATCTTGTATACATAGAACTTTTTTTTATTAAAAAAAATTATAAATTCTTAGCCATTTTGATCGATAACTCTGTTTTTATATTCAAACTATAAATACTATTACAGCAATAAACTGTACTTAGGAAATAATTGTAATTTAAATTTTTGTGTCTTGTATTATTGATAAAATCCTTGAATACTTATTATAGCAAACATTGAATTACATAACGACAGAATAACCTTTTCATACCTATATAAACTTATATCAGAATAAAAAGATACTATGGAATTAAAACTTCTAAAACTTTAATCACAATTAATGCATTTTTCATGACAAAGAACTTTTTAATTTTGCATATCTCACTAATAATTGCATGTAGAAATACTGTACAAAAGATCAAAAGACGAATTTTTTAAAAAAAGTTGACGCAGAACCGTTTTATTCTAGCCGGAAGATATTATAATATCTATTGCAATTGTTATTCAATCGTGTATTATTATGGTTGGCAATTTTTTAAAAAAAATTTTTATTTTAATGCGATTCTAACATTTGTTATTATTATTATAATTATTTTTTTATTGTTTAAGCATTTAAGCATTAAGCCAACAACTACGAGGTTCTAAATAATTATCATATCTTGACTATTACAACTTAAACAAAGACAATATTACATAATAGTGTAAAAAAAAAACGGGTAAGACTAATGTTATTACATTTTTAGGCCTGCCTACAATATCTCAATCAAAATGTCTTTATTGCAATTTGTACAGGTTATCATGAATTATGTTACTACGCATAAATTGCTCGAGAAGTATAATGTTTATGACGTTTATCGTGATGTACGTTGTGAACGTCACACCCAGGTAACGTAAAAAATAAGAACAATGTTTTGTTTACTTAAAATAGTCCAAGGGGCTTAAGCGGAGATGATCCGCGTCCGATTACATTGGTTAAAAAAGTTTAAATTAAAAGTTTGTATAATACCAAAAGTAAAATGAGCGTATACTGCTATCCACAGTTTAATAATAATTAGTTTCTTCAAAAATGCCAGTGTTTATGTTTTGGTGTTAAGTTCGCATCTTATATATTTCAGTCATCAAAATATTATAAACACTATAGGGTATACCGCGGTCTGCGGTTACCACCGCTTGCATTGAGGGTTTTGTTTATTAAATATTAAATGTTTATCCCGAAATTGAATCAATGATTAACTAAAAGCGTAAAATATAGTAATGAATAATATACATACGGAATACAATTTTATGAATAGGGGTTCTTTTTATAAGTATGCACCTATATGCAGCATGAACTTAAACACAACTTAGCTTTATATGTCTAAGCAATCAGTAAATACTCGAGGGACATCAACAATCTATAATATCCTTACATGGTTACATGTTTACTATTATGTTGTTCAAAAATATTGTACTCAATAGAATTGCAAATGTTTCATGATGCATGCAAAATATCATTAAAATTGTTACAACGACACTCGCGTAGTCATGTAAATATACTTTTTTCATTCGACGACATTCGACTGTTATAAGGAGTCGCTACATCCACATGACCGCATTTTGTAGGTACATTTATTTTCTCCAATATCAGTGTGAATTGACTTGTTCTCAAGCTTAAGGCTTGAGAACAGTATCAGCATAGTACAAAACCGAGGTACAAACGCTGGTCATATATGTACTTACTTTTAAGGTTGATAACCGATAAATTTACTCTGTAATATTAAAACTGTATAGGTGAACGAAGTTAAACTTGAATTGATGAGCGTACATTTTCTACGTGCCTACTTGACGGAGACAACAAAACCCCAACCCCATCCATTTAATTTGTTCAACTTTTTTCAACGCCAGTGATCCGCGTGATTCAGTTCGACCAATCCTTGCTATCACTCCAGAAATTTCACAATTGGCACAACCTCAGCCCCACCGAAAATGAAAAACCTGTGGGTGGTGTGGAGGAAACGTATCTACAGAAAAACATTTACCCACCTAATATTAATTATAAAAGAAAATTACATATTTATTTAATTTTGAAAACAAACTAACTAACTTTGTTTTGCAGATTTTCGACGAACATAGACTGCTTGCGGACAACAGAATATCGTAAGTTTATTTTTTCGATTGAAGAATTTATTGTCCCTATCGAGCGGCTGACCTGACTAACTCGAGGTGTCCCCATCAAGCGAAGTCTGCAGCAATCGTACTTATTAATACTTGCTATTATGATGTATCGCTTTTACGTTGTACCCATGTGCATTGTGCAAGCATACATCCTTTATTAAACATTCAATCTCATATCCTGAGACGTATTAATGAGTACGTGCACTGTGCAGTACCCATATTGTATTGCACTATTGCAGACTACTGCAGCAGTGGTGCTGAACTCTCCGATACGCGCACGTCTGCACGAGAAATCGACGGAAGTCACATCCGTATATCCGGACAACTTGTGATGTTGGGTACATACCCTCCCCGCAGTGCGGTCGTGGTATAAGCGGTAGGTACCGTACGTGAGATGCTTATACAGTTATACATTCGGAATTGCGCTTACAGTTCAAAACAATTTATATATATAACGTACAAAACTGTTGATCCATCATACGCCACCGCATGACGTAACAGCGTGCGTATATTCCCCGGTCGTATTTTGAAAAGAATTAATAACACGATATTATCATTTTACACACGCTGTCGACGGGTAGGCATTTTTTGTCCATAGGTTTAATACGAATTCGTTATTGAATAAAAGACAATATATTATATTAAACCATGGTAGGTACACCGTCAGCGTGTGCCGACGTGTGCCTATATGTAACGTAACGTTAATAATCGAAGGTAGAACACATTACGATTTAATTATATTGCGCCAGGATCTTGAAAAACAATTCCCTCTATTTGTCTACCATTGTTCGCGGTACAAGCGAGGTATACCGTGTGCTCATGAAAATAGGATCAGTACAGATAAAGAGTGAACTTGTGGTGCATGAGATAAAATATTGTAAGTCATAGGATCCCGATCGTTATTAGTCTCATGTCCCATAAAAACAGAATTCAAAAATATGGATTGGGAATTGACTGCCTCATATAATTAACTGATATATAGAGGGTACCCTGGTTTTGTTGACACATGGTATAATAGAACTATAGAAGTGTCTTGTGGCATTTATAATAAAATAGACTCGAGTCGCACAGTGTTTGTCCTCACACTATATTATAGTCGTACACAGTACATTATAATAATATACTTCCCACACTCGTCTATACCGAGTCAACCACCGCCGCCGCCGTCCACATAAACTTTCAGACGTCTTGACTAACTGTTTGAATATACTTTATGGAAATAATTATAAATTATTCAGCTTTTAAAATATGTACATAAATTGGCTCTCGAGAATAAATTTTAATTCTTTTAATTACGAGTTTAAGTAAGATAAAACCGCTATGAACTGTATATAATAACGGTGGCTCATCGCTAATATTATAATGGTATATAACGATCGTACAAAATAGTATCTCAAAAAATAATCATTGGGAAAAAGGCACTTGACCAGTCCAGGCGGTTAGAAGGCGATCGTCTCTCATAATTAGTATATTTTTTAGATGGGCCCATTATTTAATTCATTTAAAATAAAATAACAGTTCACGGTTAATAACAACATTTGGCAAATACCCCGGTACTAATGAAAAGTGTACCTACTTAATCACAGAATAAATAAAATGATTTGTAAAAATGTATTCTGCAGTATAACAATATTATTATGTACATTTTAATAATATCATAAAAATAATTAATTGTATATGGCATCCCTATTCATTCATATTAATAAAATTATACCATCGACCGTCCTGCTTCAAAATGTTTACAATCTATAACCATTAGTTTTTAAAAATCTTGAGAAGAAATAGACAATGAAAAATAAATAAGTATTTGTCAACAGCACTACGTAATCTATAAGAAAATTTCAATTTCATTTCATTTAATATAATATATGCCTTATATATTATATTATATATTACTGTTGAAAAAAACGGCATATTGATTTTCGACGGAGATGATTGAGGTGATACACTGATACTGGACATTTTGGAGAAGTTGTATCCAGTGGCGTCATTTGAGGGGAGGGTGGGCAGATAGGCATTTGCCCCGTATGGTTTTAAGAAATACAGCTAAAGTGTTGGTGAAAAAAAAATCATTTTTTAATTTTGAGCAGACTAATATTGTGTAGATACTATAGACAATTATTTTCAAGATAGAAATTAATGTTTATTATAGTGTTTAGTTCGAAATATGTACGCGTTGGGCTTCTGATACTATATAAAAGTGAAACAATCACTAATAAATGTATACACTTTTTTAAAAAAAACCCCAATTATAGTAGACGGAATTAAAATTTTTTTGAAATGCACATTATACGTTTTATAGTAATTTAATTTGTTGTACTACTCTAGGAAAATGCAGAACTATGTCACCGAGGCACTGGTCAAAAGTAGCCAGTATCGGTACCATACTTATTTGACTCCGCGTTTTTTTTTTGTTTGCTATAAAATTGAGGCTATTTTTTCCGCAGACATAATAAAGTTAATATATAAGCTGGAAATTGTCAAAACTTTTGACCTCTACTATTAAAAACTGAAATGACGCCATTGACTGTATCTCGTAAATATTATGGTACATTTGTATATTTTATCGTATTAATCCATTATTGCAGAGGTGCAAACACAGTAACACGGCATAATATAATATATTATTACAATTGTTTTGTTGCGCGTAGGCCGAAGATATAATAAGTAGGTAGGTAGGTAGGTAGGTTGATATTTAATACACGTACCTATATAATAATAATAATAATAATAATAATAATAATAATAATAATAATAATAATAATAATAAAATGTGATAATGTGGTTGGCGGTTCGAACACGAAACGGAACTGCATCCGATTATAATAATAAACGCGCGTGTGATCATATATCGTATTCGTTTGAGACACGAAAGCCACGATCTAACGTACCTATGGAAATTGTAAATAATATATTATAATATTATCTTTGGAGTCGAATGTCCGCGGTAGTTTAACATTCGTTTATCACAAAATTTACAGTATTTTTAAGCAGGTTGTGTATAAATAATACCACCCACGACTCACAATAAAAAAATACTATTATTATCATAACAACATGTTGATCATTATTGTGTGTTACGGGCGTATTTATATAGTACAGACAGGTACCAGCTATATTGTGTATATACAGTTGGACCAGACGACTGTGATATCTCTTTTATAAAGCCGGACTTCGGGTTCACTATAATAACATAATATTATTGTACATAATATATATTTTTTTTTTAAAAATGGTTTCCGATCTTACCGGACGTACATGCGACATTGTGTACGTATACGTATTGTATACATTCTGATGAATTTATAGGTATAACCTTTGTCGCGATCGTGCAGATAAAACAACATTATATTATGCGAGTTGTGCAATTTCGTAGAAAATCCACCTAGTCGAATAAACCTTAAACCGACTGCGCGAAAGGATAAACAAGCATTCGCTATTAGTTTCCTTGTCCAGGACTGTCTGAGCTGCGGTTAATATATTAATATATGCACGTGTACAATATATGCGTATTATATTATTGCAATAATAGGCTATTGCTGCAGGTTGAACAAATATACGTTAGACAAGAGTACCACGCATGGTATACCGCATATGTATGCCACATACGTCACGTAGACCTACGATTACCTCGCGTACGTCAAATAATGTATATTATCTGATATTACCGCACATTAGGTGTATAAATATAAAACGATTTGTTTGATTCCGATTCTTTCGATGACGTGTTCGCCCCGAATAAAATATAAAGCAGGGGGTTGAAACCTTTTTGAATCCACGCGGCTCTTGTCATTTTGAAAACAATTTAAACGGCTTCTACACCTACAAATGATCATAATAACAAAATGAACAAATTTTTATTTTCTACTGTTATCGGCCCATAGTCGTGTTCATGATAATGGGCATGGCCATACCTGCGAAATCAGCTTCTCGCAGAATTTTGAATTGATGTTACCCATAATAAATACGTCTCGCTAATACAAATAGTAAAATATTTATCACGTAGAGCCGACCAGGCAAATTTTTTGAATTCAGAGTTCAGGGTGCTATTTCGCAAAGGTTATTTTTCTGTCTGGCTATACTTACTCAGCAAATCACGAGACAGGTTCGTTTAATATTTTCGCAGAGATTTTCGAAATATGTACTATATTTTTGATATAATTCGATCAAAATTCAAAAAATGCAAATTTAAAATGTCTATAAATAGCGTAAGACGAGACAAAATGTTTGGACAATTTTAGTTTGACCCCTTAGTTTGACCCCCCTCTCCAATGTACCCTAATGTAACAACCATAGATTTACTCTCCTACCAGAAAAAAAGCTATTGAAGTATTCTCAATAGCAATTTGGTTGGTCACATCTATGGTTTAATTCTAGACACGCCTATGGACTACCCATAGATACTAGTAGCTAGTGGTATTTTTAGAAGTCTATCAGCATAAAAAATTCAAAGGTATTAAATAATCATCTTGCCGCCAACCATTAAAAATTCACTACCAACGCGCGAACACAATATTTAAAAACGATACGATTAGTATGTATTTATATTGTCATGTATAGTGTGCGGAAAAATATGTATAGGTAATATGCATACCACTTACGGTTAGGTTGGGTTTATTTTTATTTTTATTTTTTTGTCGGTTGTACAAGCGAACAATTATATCCAATGTCTCGTCTGAAATTTATCTCCGAATACGCCTTCTCCAATTTATAGGTCCAATTTATAGCTATATAGGTATAATAATAATGTATGTGAATAATACATTTTTTATGTGTATTATCTTACGATTTCAGACCAGTTTACATTTAATAAATATTGTCGATGAAAAAAACATGAATTAAATAGTAGGTGGATAATATCGAGTATAATTAAATTCAGATTCTGATTAAGTTTCGGATATAATATTATGACCCTTTCGAACATCTCACAATTCGTTATCCACTGCAAGATACACATTTTAGCGTTCTATAGCGATTAAGTACTATATTTATTTCTGAGTGCAAATAATCTATTAAATCGCGTGAATATATTTTCATAATACGAATTACCTACCTATCTACTTTTGACGGAGAGTTTTTTTTAATGTAAAATGAGTTAAGTATTTTGTTTGGTGCGCGGTAAATTTAATGGTTTTATTATAATTTTGTTTTTTTCATAGCCCTTCAAAGCGAGGTTCGAGTAAACACCGTTTTTAGTCTTATTTGCGCTTATTTATATTCAGTGTTGAACTCAAATATTTATTCGGAAGAAGGTTAATTATTCCTATGGGGCCACTAATTTAATATAACTTGTTAATCATCAGTAGGTAAGTATATATATATATATATTATATACATTATACGAGGTAATAGGTTTTCGTGTTATGCCGGCATTTCTCGCCGGTGCGATGTATTTATTTTGTTCTCGGTTGTATAATATGAATTTAATCTGGTTAAAAAGAATAATAAATGAATGGACCGTTAGATGAAATGTCAAAACCGTTTGATTTTGATTCGAAGTCGTACCGGTATATTTTACACGTAGAGTGGGGGGCTAAAATACACTCCTGCTGATCTGCAGACTTTCCGGTATAATTCACATGTGTTTTGAATCATGGGCTTTTAAGCATCATCGTAAATTGTACCTATGTCTGTCGCAGTGCCATAGCTAGGGGGGAGGGGGGACTTGAGCCTAAACAATAAATATAGAACACATGTATTTTTTTTGCCAGAAAAACGCAAGACTTAATTGTCAACAATATGAGACTTCATCTTGTAGCCAAGGAAATATTATTGAGAGTTTTTGAAATTTGAAATCATCATAGGTAAATAAAATTTAAATATGAACCATCTCATTTCATTGTGATAAGCCGATAGTACCCTATAACAATGCGTCAATGATGATGTATAGTTTGTGTGCGCACACGGGATTTGCGACTTTTCCATGTACCTGTCTACCGCGATTCTGCGAACATGTTCTATAATGGATGTATTGGCTATGTCTGTAATAACAAACATAAAATATTTGACACAAAAATTCAAAGGACTTAAAATGTACTGCCATTTACGTTGAACTCGTACACGCGTTGTTGTTGGTGTGGGCACTTGCACGATTTGTGTAATAAACACTAAATTAATACACATACATTTGTATAAAAAAAATAATATTTACGATGGATAATTATTATTCGTATACCTAACCGGATCAGTTTAATAAATAATAATTATATACATATATTACAGCATTGAGTATGGATAGTACTGTCTATACTCAATGATTACAGTTATATATTATTAGAAACAATAACAACAATGTACCTACGAGTAGGTATAAAATATAAAAATATTTGAACTGGGCGGATAATAATAATACTATATGGTCGCTTTAAAGGAAAAAACAGTCCAGCTGGTAATATTATTGGATTAGATGAGTCAATATTTGAGTGCTCTTCGACGATATATTATATTATATTATATTATATTATATTATATTATATGGATATACGCAGCAGCCTGCACTCGTCGTGATTTCAATTATTGTGATGTGCGGCACATCATGTGCCACGTGACGGATAGGTTCTTGTACGGAGTATAATATTAACCAAAGCTCAACAGTTGATACGTTTATATTATATTATATTATATTATTATTATTATTATTATTATGACCAGACGATTATACCTAACGACAATATCACCCATAGTAATTATGGGAAGTGAACAAATATAATATTATATAGCTGGGACATCGATCGTTGCTGGCTGGCGTGAATTGAACGAATCGATTATTTAAGCACATATCATGTTAGCTAGGTATACAGTGCGTAAGTGTGTAACACAAAAACCTGACAAATGAAATGACTTTTCTTCTAACCAATATTATTTTGTTTTTTTTTTATAATTTATTGACCCGTACGTTACACGTATACTGTATAATTTCTTATATTTTTATTTTTTATTACTGAAAATAAAAAATTTTAAATCTGACTTAATTATTTTTTGTAAATTTCAAAACAAGTCAATTTGGAAAGCTGGTTTTTTGAAAACTTTTGACTGTAAAAACATTTATCTAAGTCAAATGGTTTATTTTTTATGATTTTTTAAAATGTCAAAATGTTTGAAGTATAAGAGACTCGTTTATTTGAAAAGTAATAACTTTTAAGAAATATTCAGATTTTTACAAGTACCTTTCTAAAATATTTGAAAAAATGTATACTTCCATTTAGAAAATATTGTTTACGACTGGATCAACTTTACTTAACAAAAACAATAAGATTTCAAATAATTGTAAAAATAAACTTCATGATTTAAACACATGTTTTGACAAACAACATTTTTCCAAAAACCTGGTTAACAAATTGGCTATTTTGAACTTTATCAAAAAAGAAAATTTTATAAGATTTAAATGTTTTACCATCAATATAAAAATGAGAATAAAACATGTTATACTATACGTGTAGCGCCAGTTTCTGTAAATTAAATATATATAAATAGTAATAATTTTGTTTAGAACAAAAGTTATTTAATTTGTCGGGTCTTTGTGTTACACCCTGGGTAAGCGGTCGGGTCAGCACATTTTGTACATTACACTATAATTTATTAATATTATTATATTATACATAATATGTCATAAATCCAAAAGAAATAAATTGCCGTTATCGAAGACGAAAAAGTCAAAAGTCCATTTCAATCGGCGTCGACGTCGTCGTTAAGAACGTATAATATTATTTGAAACACATTTTTGCAAACTCGATGCTGGGCGCGTGTACGGTTAGGTATGCTATCGAAATACTAGACGCAGGCGAACAAACCGTACAAAACTTGTAGACAAAGCAGTCAATCTCGTGGCTTATGATGATAAAAGCGAATAAGCATTTTATACCGGTCAAAACATAATATTATGCAATCAAATCACAGCGGGGTCACCCCTGCTCACGTCGTCGGACTCGGTCCAGCCATTGCCAATAATAATATATTATTGTGGGGTTTCAATAACATCATCAGTCCGCTGTATACGCACGTGTCTTACGTCTCGCATTTCCAATAATATACTCGTTTCAAAATTATTACCGTAATGGTATTAGTACCACCAACAAATTTCATATTATCATGTTATGTATCGTGTAAGTAGGTAGGTGTACCCATTTTTTTTATCTTTCTTGCATATCTTCAACATTTGACATATTATTATTATGTCTATTTAATTGTATATATTATACAATCTAGGTTTCATTTATCAATATTATTGTATTAAATTAATATTTAATTTAGTTTAATTGATTATAACTTTACTGTTGTAGTACTATAAAATAATTAAATTTATTTTAAATAAAATCACCTAAAAAAAAAAAACAAGCAATAAATAGAATATTGTTCAACAGTTTTCTGCACGCATCGTCTGTAAATTGTTATAACTTCTAGTTGCAAGTCACAATCACGTAATTATTATGTATTACCGTAACATGTATAATATATATATATAATATATGAGCTCGTACGTTTTACGAGTCGTTAATGATTTGTCGCACCGATAAAATATTTTATTACGTCTCCGCGAACTGTTCGCTTTGATCAAAAATTATTATTATTATTATTATTAATAAATTAGGTACCTATCTTAAATCGTATTTTAGTGGGTGTAAATAATTTGGCATCGATGTCAGTAAACCAGTTTCGGTCAGTCTATTTCGGATCGCCATATAGAACAAAATCAACTGCTATTATACTGCGGTCAGAATCACAAAGCTTGTATTGATTAGTTGTCGAAAACATATACGGCGTTTGGTTCGTAGTTCAATCGACTACGTATATGTCATAAACGTCTAAATTACATATCATACTATGCTACGATATATCATTATTTCAATAATCATAATACATCACCATTTGTATTATGCATTTTAAACACTTCGTTTTTTCTTTCAAAAGATTTGCTGGGGATTTTTTGTAAAAAATTCAGTTTTTAAAAATAGGAATGTATACAGAGTGATTCACCAAGCATGCTCTGCCTTTTTTTTATTCTTCAACAATGCAGTTTTTTGAAATTTTAAATACAGGTCTTAAGAATGCATTTTCAAATTCTTGAGATTATTTATACTAATGACCTCCTCTATTTCTGCAGTATATTATTTAGAGGATAATTTTTCTGAAATTGATGACGTATTCGAATGAGAATACACGAGTAGTTTTGAGCTATTGAACTTAGTGTACTAAGGATAATATATATGTCTAAGATTATAACTTATAAGTTTGGGAGATATAATAGGCCACGATGATGATTTTTTAGTGATTAAAACTAATTTATCAACATCAGTAATTTATAAGAATGACCATGTTTAATAAATAGGCACTATAAGATCCTATATTATATCTATTTTATATTTTTGTAAAACCAGTTTTAAGGACTATTATTCTTAGTATTAATATTTTAATAACTGAGATAGCATTGGCTCAAATTTTGAATTAGTTACTTTCATCAGAGTTTTCAAAAAGAATTATCCACTAAGTAATTTAAATGTTAAAATAAAAAGGGGGTTTTCATATGAAGAACAGAAGTTTGTATTGCCACAGGAAATTATTCCTTAATAATAGTCGAAAAAATTCGAGAATTTGAACAACATTTTCTTTGAGTGTATACATCATTTAAAAATTCCAAAAATCAGAATTTGAATATAAATTCATTATTAAAGAAAAAATAGTGGCGCGAGCGTGCTCGGTGAATCACATTGTATATATTGATAAAATATAAATAAATAAATATGTTTTTTTGTTTCTATATATTTGTGTGTACTAGTGTACTAAACCCTAGGAACATTTAATTTTATATTAGATACTAAAGTCCAAGAAAATAAATAAAATAATAATTGTGCAGTATAGATATCTGTTTAATAACTATAGTTTGATCATATTATTTTTATGTTGGAGTTTGATGGCGTAGTGCGTATTATACGGGAAGGTAAAAGTGGATTCAATTTTACGGTTTATTAATTTTCTCACAAAGCTCTAAAAAAAAAAAAATAAAACATTTTTTTAATTTACATTTGGCGTATTTTATTTACGGGAATAATCTGCTCGGTCCTTTAGACCTCACATTTTTTAAATTGGCCATTTCAGCATCTACTGTTCCGAACGCAAGTTGAAATTTTTGCATTTTTTTTAAAATATTTATACTTGAAAAAAAACGTAAGCAAATGACTTAAGTAATATTGTATATTGATAATATTTCTTTGTCTGATTTTGAAAATATCGAACATGCCTAAAGTTTTGGAGAAAAAATAACATCTAAATATTTTGAGTTATAGTCAATTATCTTGAAATACATAAATTATCGTTTAACACAATACTCTAGGAGAAGGTTATTTATGCAGAATTACAGACTACAATTACTGCATTACCTACCCTGTTGCAACTCACACTAGGTTTCTCGAGCTCATCGTGTTTAATTTTATTATATTATCTTAAATATAATAATGTATTCCTACATACAGGGACCAAACGAAATGTGCTACTCAAGTTCATATAGATACTGCTCGTTTCAACTTTTAATGGAGGCATTTTCGGCAAACACTATTTTGTAGGCGATTTTTTTTCAGAATAATAAAAATCGCATCGAAAGACGTATAAAATATCATAAACCAGAGATTCCCAAACTCTGTGGGTGGCGACCCAAAAGTAGGTTCCAAAATTATGTTCGGTGGATTCCGGAAAGTTTTGAAATATGTATTTACTATTTTTTTTAATGTAAGATATTTAACATTAGGTAGATTAGTATAAAATATTATAATATTATACTGTAATACACTTATAAAAGAAAATATATATTATGTATAAAATATAAATACAGGAATATCTATGACACAGTATTTTCCGTGTAATTGTAATGTAGATTTATTAATTTGGTGTGAATGCAATTTTGTTCCAATTATGTGATTATTGAAATGTTTTGTCATTATCCGCGACGATTACAAGAACACCTGCAGTGACATGTCAGTGTGACACCACACCTCTGTCGGGCTAAGAGTTATTTCAAAAATATAGCGATCATAGATGAAATTACAACAACAAAAATCGGTCATCCGCAGTATATTGTAGGTCACCAAAATTTAAAAATATTTTCAAAATGATTCGTGCCGTGAAAAGTTTGGTAACATCTGCGGCTAGACCATTTCAATTTATAGGTCGACACCCAACGACAGCAAACCATCATTTCACAGAAACTCGAGCCACTTGAGTAATAGTTCTTTGATAGATTATAATATTATTATGTGGCGTTTTCGGATTGTTTTGTAAACATACTATTACTGCGGAAGATGACTATTTTTGGTATCAAGTATTTGCGCGCACAAAAAATAATTTATATTTTATTATACGCTGTTGTTATGAATTAATTTCGTAACGTAAATATTTGTTATTTATTTTTGTTGTTTAATTCCGATGCGCACTCACGCGGTAGCCCCCGCACGAACGTGTTTGGTTGGGTTATTGTATAAGTATTTGTTTGAATAAATAAATATCTTTTACATAATAATATTATTTGTAGAATTAGAAGTATATACTCAGGTATAGTAAACATTTGGAAAATGTAAAATATATTTTATTATACTTTAAGTAGTTACGTATGAGAATATTATTATATATTCAAAACAAACATTACCTATATTCTTATTACTCTTAAAACGAAATAAGGACAAAATAATACCAATATAATCAAATACCTTCAAGTATAAATATATACTGGCTACGATCCAAAAAATTTTAATATAGGTATTTAAAAAACACCTTATTATATTAATAATTTTAATACTAATTTTAAAAATAAATAAAAACGAATTGGTAAAAAAAAATGCTCGTCTTCAGTATACCAGAAACGTCGCTAAGTCTAATCATTATCAATTTTTCCTTGGTTTCGAGGTATATATTATTCAAAAAGTTACATAAACTGTTATTTATTATTATTAAAATGATATTTTTGTGTGTTTTTAATAAGTTTAAATCATAATAATATAATATATAATTATCATAATAAGGTACTTGTTTTTTTGTATGATAATACTAATAAAACTTTTATCAATGTATGAAACTTAATTTTCAAAACACTTTAATCTATTATAAAAGTAGGTGTCATGAATAAAAAACAATATATTTTTGGGATAAACAAATTGATTTTTGCTAGCAGGTAGGTACTTTATACATGTTTGCTATAATACTATTGCAGCTTAATAATGGCTATAAAGTTATGGCCATTAATTATTATTTACTAGTTTAAAAAATAAATAATAATAATAATCGTATTTTACATCTTTTCAGCCGTAGGTAATACCGATATATATTGCACGACGTATTTTATTGACATCCCGTAGCGAAATCCGGGAGCACAAACTAAATTACAACGCAGCATTCGAAAATTCGTTTTACACTATTATTATTATTATATACTCGTATATCGTTGGTAATTTTTACGTAATACAATATATTATATTATGTTCACGGGGCGTATAATATGGTGGATATCGAGGGGATGGGGGTGGGTTTACGGGATCGTTACTGTGCATTTTATTTGTAATTCGAGGTCATGCGAATGTCAAACATATTATGTTATTACTTACATTCTACGTTATTGCATCCAGACGTCGTGTGTGTGAGTTTTTATCCGAACAGGCGATTTTGAAGAAAACCGATCTCTTAGATGTTATGTATACGTACAATAAACGATCGTCCGGATAAATGCTTAATAATAATATAATATAGTGATTGGGAGGCTTATTATTATTATGTACATTGTACATATTATTATATAGTTTAGTGGTCGTAGTCGTTGTAGCACAACAATGGGAACAATAACAACGACGACAGACTGTGGTTGACTTATCCTTATAATATATTATTATGTCTATTAGATATGTACGTATAATATTTTCAAATAGTTTCACTCGTCCGCGGTGGATCGGAAAAAAGTGCAATGTACATCGTGTAGTATTATTATTATTGAACACTATCAAGTGACACCGCATAATTATGATAATAATCGGCGTTGTTATTATTATTGTTGTTGAACGATTTGTAACGACCATTCGTATTATATTGTCTACGAAAACAAGTCGAAAAGTTAAACTACCCAACTACTATTAAATCGTATATACATTATGAGTACTATTTTATGGTGGAACACTGGAACATCCAGTAGTATTGTAATGTTTAAGTGGGCGTTTTGAGTAAGTATTATATTGTAATTTAATAGTGAAGCGTTTAAACTTTAAACTTTTTAAACTTTGGTCAAAATATTTCTACGAATATTACCCACCCCCACCACCGACCTCTTGTCCATTTGTCCATAGATCCCATTTACACTCATATTAGATTAATATTAATAACCATAATTTACATTATTTTATTTTACAATAAACATGTTCTAGTATTTCCATATTTAAGGCTTCCAAATCTAGGTAAAAAAAATAGCATATCTGAACCAAATTAAAGCCACGATCTTAATCTTGGTTCTCATCAGATATATTTTGAAATAATCTTATATTAAGGTTTTTATAACTGTTTGAAATATATAAAATATAAGTTTCTAAATCGCAAATTTTAAAATAATCTAATGTGATCACAGAAATCTAGATATAGGTACCTAACTAATTAACAACAGTTTTCAAAATTAAAATTAAGTAGGTTGAATAATGTTAAGTTTTGGATATTTAAAGACCATTTTAGTGCTCGGAAAGTCAAGTGACGAAGAACCTTAGAGGATGTCAGCGCACCATTTGGTTTCTCTCTCTAACATTCGCACAATATAGAAAATGTAAATTTAGCAGAATCAACCATGTGTTGTTACTTTTAATATTAGAGTGAATTCACCTATTAACAAACTTAAAGCTAAGAACATTACCCGTGTCCCTGCATTAGATTTTTTATGATATTTTGGTTTTATACAATTTATAAGTCACATAATTAACTAGTAATAGTTATATATAAATATATATTGTTATCCGTCTGTATGACTGATCAAATATCATTCTGATCTTAATGAAAGTAATCTAAACTGTGCAATTTTTTTATTCTAACACATCATATTCCAATAAAATTTATTAATTACACACTTATACCTAACCAAACGATTAATAAGGAATATACCTAGAGACTAGGTATCCATAATTTACATATTAAGTCTGCAGTGACTAACGACTGGCGAGTATTTAAATGTGAATATGGTTTCGAATTTTTTAATTTAGAAGTAAAATATGTAACAACACTACCGGATTGTAAATGCACACTTGACATTGAAATACGAGATTCTTAAGTAATATTTCGCTTTCAAGTAATACAAGACGTCCTGCCTGTAGAATATTTAATAATAATAATATGTAGTCGTGCTTCTATAAAATTAATAAATTAATTTAATTTAAATTAAATACCAACCTTGTGATGTGTTCTAAAGTGTAAACAAATCGATTAAAAGTTTCAAAGTTTTAAATAATTCTCCGTAATGAAATTAGGATTTTAAGTTTGGTCCTATACGTCACACATTCTTGTACAAATTATATGTACCTACCTTGAAATTATTATACAGATATTTACTGTTGTAAATAATTTCAAGACATCACAGACAGCAAAAGTTTATTTGATGTTGTAACGAAATTTCACATACCTAACAATTAAACAAGTTTATGGGTACCTACGTTGATTTAAAGTCTGTAATATTTTGCCAAGTACCCGATATTAAATTATCACTATAAAGTAGAAAGAAATATATTTATAGTTTAAATACTTAAATGGTGGTGATTTAAAAAAACATAAAAACGTTTATTGTTTTAAATATTGTAATAAACGGCTAAATAACAACTTGTGCTATTCATAGCTTATATACTTATCTTTAATCGCAAATACTTGAGTTAATTTTAGTTCGTCAATTTTTTTTTTTTTTATTATTAGGTAATGAGTTTTTAACAAGCGCATTACAACAATTATTATGAAAGGTTCATAAATGTATAAGTTATTATAAAATCGGGTGTTATATTTATTTTAATTTAAAAGTTAACCACGCTACAGTTCAGAAATTAGGTATTCATCATTTTAAAGAAGTTTTTTCCAAAAAGTTTTTTAACTACGTCGTATATTGTTTTGAATATTATAATATATTATACTTTTATAGCGCTCTTAAATTGTTCACAATATTCTGTTCAGCGTTTCATTATTATTATTATTATTATTATTTTTTTTTTATTAGCCATATGCCAAATATATATTATACTTTAAGGTTACATTTTCATATGCTACCTAATGTACGAACTAATTACGAAGTTCATTAATTACATAATAATTGAAATTCTTAACTGGAGTTATTCTATCGAAAGGGTTACATATTTTTGATTAACATGAAGAATGTTTCGTTTAACAATGATTAGTGTGAGTTTATCTGGTTTTCCCGAATGAGTTAGTGATTCAAAAGTTTTAAGTCAAAAATATTATTCAGGCGGTTACTTTTTTCAATAAAGTTTTTTTAGATTTCTTTAGTCAAGTTCCCCTATAAAAACAATCAAGTAAACTACAAAAAGGTTATATTTACAGCACATTTAGCCAAAATTGAAATATATTGTTGTAATTGAGAAGACGATAACGCCAAGTAGCTACTTGAAATGTTTGCTTACTATTTATTCAAGTATTTTATATTTATATAAGTATTATCACAAACATTTGACGTTGAGATCAGTATTAGTTTGATACGAGAGCCACATATTTGTAATATCTATTCATATTATTTACATCTTTTTATACTCTTTCTATCAAATACTAATACAATTATTATTAATAAATCAATTCGATAAACAAATAGTCCTTTATAGGATTTTATGAATATTAAAATTTTTTTTTTTAAAATTATCATAATATTATAAATTTCAAATCAACATTTGTAAATAAAAAACGAATAGTTATACTGTTTAAACAAGTAAAAGTCGTGCAATAAATTATAGAAAACACTCTTAACGGTGGGCGGTGGCTAAAATTTTACAAAATTAAAGTATAAAATCCGAATGATAAATATTTCCAAGATACAGCCGAGTTAAACTGACATAATCATGCTGAATAAATAAAAATATCAACATTTTTACTGGGTAATATTTAATAAAGTAGAAAATAAATTTAATAAAATATAATAAAAAGGTGTTTGATTGTTTTTCCTATACACGGACGTTGTAAAGGTTATATAGCCATAAATATAAAGTCTATATATACGTTTAACATGTATATAATATTTAAACAACGAAAGATTGGATGAAACCCATTTTGTTTGTATATGAATCTCGCATTGAGTTTAAAACCCAAATTTCCGGTTCATTTAGGATTACTACTTTTCTCAAAGAAAACAATATAACTGATGGAAAAATTGATTCACCGACATTCTCAAGAGGTTTCTTCCTCTTGTTTTGTTTTCCTTTTAGCTGTAGCACTAATGGATCATATGTGACGGAAAAACATCGAAAACCATTTTGTATTTTGCTAATTTTCCAAAAACAAACACAATCTTAAATGCAATTTGTTTAAAACTGTGCCGAGAATGTTTTCGCAAGTGTCGTCGGCCGCGACAATCAGCTGTAGTATTCTATTTGACTTCATACTTCAAAAATAATACTGAGAAAAAACACCATGGGTCGGTTTGAATTATAATCAAAAAGGTATAGAAAAAATCGCAGCAGGATACAGCACGTGCTGTCTTCAAATCGTAAGTAATAATAATAATAATAATAATAATAATAACACAACCTAGCTAGTTTGTGGGTGGACAATTATTATAATTATTAATTAATTATACCATGTTAATACGTTTATTATACTTATATGTATATGATGAATATTATGAAGTGTATTACAACGGTTTGCATATTGTTATAAATCAATATAATATTAACAGACAACATCGTTTTTATCTGTTAACTCAATACGGTGACGATTTTTATGAAAGGTTCATATTATACTATGATATTATTATGATGAAAATTAAAACATTTTTTAATAATATGTTCCAAAAGAAATTTACGAGTAGGTAGTATTTAATCATTTTCATTGTTGCCTAATACAAAATGTTCACTAAAAACTGTTTGGCACAGAAAATAACCTTGACTGCAGCTACAACTACATTCGTATAATCGTATAGTGTTACGAAATCAACATTTAAATCGACCATCTGTGATGAAATAAACAAATAAAAAAAAACATTTCTTCAACACCAAATATTATTGATCCAAAAAAAGTAAAACGGTACTAGTTTTGAGTAATCAATAATAACTTTTTTACTGTTTTATAATAATAATTTATAAAAAAGAACGCTGCAATATTGCGGGAACAAATTTCTAATCTAAATATTCGGTTTTTTGTCTTTAGGTATAGTAATATACTGATATGTCACTTGCAGAAACTAAAGCATATTTTTTATTTCTGTACAAATTCTAATAAAAGACGTATTTTGCAGATATTTCTGTCTTCAGATATTTTTAAATCGCAATTTTCTCATTAAAAAAGTAGTATATCACACACGTGTATAACACTATCCGTTTTCCACTTGTGTCATATACAGGGTGTAACAGTACAACTAAAAAATAAAAATTGAAAATTGATACAAGTGAAAAGTATGACAAAAATTTAAAATCATGAAAATTATATGGATTATAAATAAATTTAAAAATTCCCATTCTGTCCTTCTGTTACACCTTGTATGTATTGTACATTGCCATGTATATTTTCAATTTTAATAGAAATGGGAGTGCATGTGTTTTTGTATGTACAAACGTTTATGTTGAAAAACAAATGAAGTTTAATGTTTACTGTTTAGGCATACATCACATAATATATCATTAGTTAATATATTGAATCGTGACAAATTGAATTATGTTTTCGTGTTCCAAAATTAAATTGCAATGATTATACTAGGTATATGTTTATTCGCAGCAAGTAAATCGGTAATTTGAGTTTACACAGACACACGTACATATAGACACAACGATTCACCACTAATCGCTAAAATATCATTTACTTAATCACAAACAAATCGTTGATTTTTCTGAATTTGAATTCGCATTTCTATGCTTTAGAAAAGTTTAATATTTTAATTTCTACTGTGTGTCTTTTCAAGTAATTATTGGAGAAACACGCATCGGAAAAACGACACAAATGAACATTTGTTAATTTTGGTCAAATGAACATTTCATACTTTTTGAATAATACGTCGACAATTGTCGAATAAAACGAACCATGTCTGACATTTTATGGTTCGGCACTACAACATCGTATTTCCGACGAAACAAAATATTTCATATCATTGATTTCTGCATGTTTAAAAAAGACCACCGGCCATAGAGTACAAAACTGTTCAAGCCCTGCAATATATACAGGGCTATTCACCAAGCATGCTTATTGCTCAACCCACTTTTTCACCCTTTAATAATATAAAAAGACCTTATTTTCAAATAAGTATTGAGATATTTTTAACAATTTAATGGATGTTTTGTGGTGATACAAACTTCTTTCTCAATTATTATTCAAATTTATAATGACGTAATAGTATACCTAGTAATAAAGTATAATATTATTATACTCAAACAGTTTTTACAAATTACAACATATTTCTGAATTATTATTATTTACCTAATGTAACGATTTAGATGCATCAACATTTTCAAAAAAATCAACTTCCAACCATACAATTTACAGTTGACAGTTTTTAATTTTATGAAAAGAAATTTGTACTTACTACAGAAAATTCATTGTAAATGGTAAAAAATCAAATTATTTGAAAATATGGTCCTATTATTAGTGTCCTAAAACCTCCAAAATTTAAAATTTAAATACATTTTTTATCAAAGAAAAAGTGGGGACGAAAACATACTTACAGTTGAATCAAAATGTAGATAATATTAAGTACCTACGACCAGATCAATTAAATCATCCCTTTTCAACCTTTATGAAAAAAATGCAATCCTTGATCCGCTCAGCTGAACATAAAAGAAATTAAAAAACTTATAGAAAAATTCTTTTGAATGGCAATTTGCTTGTAAATGTACGTAGGAACGTAAATATATATAAGAGGTCAGCGTGCCAGAAATGGCTGATTAAGTTTTGGAGTGAGACGACTTCAAACGTTTCGGATGTTTCAGATGGAAATCTGAAACACCGTACATACGTACACGGTCGTATACAGTTTAAACCCATAAGTTTCACCAACTTATTTACATATACCGACGGGGTTAAATAAAAGTTGTGCGACCAGACTAATTTTAACCAGATATACCTAGAAGGTACGTGGTGGTTGATCCATACATCACAGTTGCACTCGTCTTTCTCTAATCCTCGAGTTTTAAAACTGTTGTTTCGTGTTGAACGATAAACGTAGGTTATGTGTATTTTGTATATTATAGGTGACCCATCTTTGGTCTCCGAAATTACATCGTATCTTGATCATATCATAAAAAATCCTTTTTTTTTTAAATCATTGATGTTGGTTTATCACGGTCTTCTGAAATGTTATTAATAATCTATATTATACGATTAAAACATAACATAGATACTCTACCAAATTTATCGTAGTGATGTATAAATTTATAAATCTTCAATTAAAAAAAAAATTACGTAATGCATGATTATATACATACGTACATATTATAAATGTAGTCGACTCACAATTAACTTTTAATGGAAATAAGTAAATTTTACTAAAAAAAAATAAAACGATGGTTTTCAAATTGCAGCTTCCTTATCCCTTATAAATCTTATAGTTTATAAATAAATATCGCATAATATGTGATTCATAAATCTGCAAACGTAAAGAATTCTTAAAAATTACAAACTTTTCTTATATAATTTAATGAAATGTATAGGTACCTATAGTTATTATATTTAAATATAGAAGGTTCTCCAGTACATACTGTGTAAACCGATATATGATTCCCACCATCATTAATGTCACCCACAATTTGAAAATGAGCAATGTATTGTATCGGTGCAGATAAATCTTACAATCCTACACGAAAATTACCTTCGAAAATGTCAAATCCCTGCATTTTATATAACATTCTTTTTTTAAATACAAATCTTTTTTATATAGCGCCATCTCATTTTTGGACTGCCAGAAATTGTTTTTACATCATAGGTCCAGTGTCTACAATATTTAAGGGAGCGTGATGTGTTCTTTGATATTTTTCGTATCTATAAAATGTATTTTTCTGCAGTGTATATTTTGTTGGGCTTTTTCCACCACCCGTCCGCTAATAACTCCCACCACCTTATATTCGGATGGGTTGTATTTATTTTTTCAGTTTTCCGGGGATCATATAAGAAATTTCCTAGTAACGTCATAAATAGTTATCGAAAGTATATTTATATATGTGTACATAAACGAAAGATTTCCACGGAACACAAGGAAGTGAAAATATAAATTCAACGCAAAAAAAAAATGGTGAAATATTCCGTCTACATTTTATTAACCTTTTTTCGTTCTATCTATCGATTTTGTATAAATATAAATATTTTACTCGTATGGCTATATAAATGTAGCACCTGTTTGTGTATCTACCATCAGCGTTTGATATTCATTGAAAAATACGTAATTTTAATGTTGTACATATCACACTGTGTATAGCGATTGCCATGTATAGCTGCATAAGGCCGAGAAGTGAGATGCGTTCGTGCGTATATTGAACATGAAATATAATATTACATTTTTTTTCTATGAATTATGATAATGTAAAATTGTAGGTATGGTTATTATTAGGGTGATTACTTGTTTAATAAAAAAAAAATGTCGACTGGCTGTTTAAATACACATCATACCTACGACCGGGTTTTAACAACCGCGTAGGATTATAATACGTATTATCATATTATCGATGCACGATCACGTTTTTAATCCATACAATCTATCAACCGTGGTATTAGGTGCGTTATTTGTCAAGCATTGAAAAAAATACGATTATCTGTAATTCTAATTGAACGTCATGTTGTCAGATTATAAACTATAGCAGGTACTATAATGTACGGCGATCGATAATTATTGTTTCGAGGGTTCAGCGTACGACTTAATATTTTGCTGCACTTCAGAGATAATCTATATATAGTACCTATCTAATAATATTAAAATTGTGCGCAGTTTTAAGGTCGGCAAACTGCGAGAATACTTGTTTATTATTGTTGTATTATATATCTCCAGAACATGACACTGTAATTCATGTTTTTAATTTCAATAACAGTAGACGACGATTTAGTTAAAAATATTATAATATATTTTAATATTATAAAAAACAAAAACAAAACGAAACCGGTTTGTTCAAATTTTTTTCTAGGAGCGTTAACCGCGAGTTTGACTTGAAACACGCCCATGAAGAACAGTGTTATTTTTGGAAAGACGCGAAGGCGATACACATTTGCTAATAATTTTTAGTCTAAATTTAATATTCATACACCGGGCGGTCGAGTGGGTATAGGTACTCTACACTTTACCGCTAACGGATTTGGATGCTTTGTAGAAAAATATAAATTTATGGGAAAAGTCATCTTTTGAAATTTTAAGTGATGACCGTGAATTTATTTTAAAAGTTCTCTCTAATTTATTTTGACAATTCCCATAATCCCATGATATGTATTTATTTGAATTATATATTTCACTAAATACCACAGCTGCAGTGGCAGTCATCTGATTTAATAAAGTCAAAATGTTGGAATAGTTTTTAAACTCAAAGTTCTTTAAAAAAAAGTAATTAAACTGGAAGAAGGAAGTACATTAGTATATAATATATTATATAGTTGAGCAAAAATAAGGATAAAATCGGTGTATTATATTTTTTTTTATGTAAACGCGAGCATAAAACATATTAATCTTTAAAGCTGCTCTTAATCCTGTATGCGTATTGGCAATTAAAAATTCTCAATATTCCAATGCGTTTTATACTTCCTTGTAAATTATTTCGTTAAACCCTCTCGTGACTGTAGAAAAAAAACATTGAAAAGCGAGCGAGGGGCTGTTAACCTTTTCCGGTCTATTGTTCGAAAACATTTCAATAACTTGACCACTATTGTATATATTGCTTCATAAAATAAACTGTATAGTATATTTTTGATTCAAAGGATTTCTCTTTGAGCATTTCAGGTCGTTGTCGCATATACTTTCCTTCAGTGGGATATAAAGAACATGCTCGACGAGATTGAATTATGGGACTCTTTTGTCGGGAATAATAGTTGTTGAGCCGCAACCCAAATAAGGAATAATCTTAAAAAAACTGCTCTTTTCAATTTTTTTGAAATATAAGACAAAAAATAATAAACATATTGGGGAGGGGGGGGGGAATATACCTAAAGTATCATAGCAGAACATATATTATTATTTGTTATCTGTACACCATAAAATTGACTGACAAAAAATAAATACTAATATCGTTTACCCTTTTCATTTTATTGAAGGAAGCCTCATAAGTTAATTTTCCCGTCATTAAACTGTGTACATATTTCGTCGATAAAGAATATTAATCAACGTCATATATTATTATATTTTTAAGTATTAATGATTTAAAGTTTTAATCAGTGTAATTAATATTATATAATGAACAAAAAAAATATCCATCCATTGAGTGCGTGGGAATATTTATTTCAATTTTTATGTGTGTAGACGTGTAGTTGATATATTGTAATGATTGCTTGGATGCAAATTGATAGAGAATTAAAGAACAAAACAAAATTGAAAAATGAATCAAATGGTTTTTTTTGAAAACGGATTGAAACGAATTACAGTTTTATATACAACTGACAATGTCAATATTTACACCAATCATATAGAAATAATATATTATCAGAATGTAATATTTTTTTATACCTTCGTGTACTCCTACTTGGATATAATATACCTTGTGGTTCTTTTTTTTATGGTCGCGTAAGAATGATTTTCTCATAAATGATATATATATATTATTTAATGGTTTAGATTGTTTTAAGCTTGTAATTCGTATATTTATACAATATACATACGTCGTACATACATAATCTGGAAGCCGAATACATCTTATAAAATGTATTATAATATCTAATTTAATTGAATGATTTGGTTTATCAAAATAACATTAGGTAATTAAATGTATTGTCGTCGTAATGGAAAAATTTACGAAATGATACCCGCAAGGTCAATGAAAATGTTGAAAATTCGTTTCAACTCTTATAATACGACGCTTTTATAAGAACACCCACGTCGGAAACTGTAATTTACCGTTTTTTTTGCTTATGCGTTTAGAAAAAAAATAACAATAACAAAGAATTGGGTTTTTATTTTTGTATACACGTCTCCAAGCGAGTCAGACGGTATTGAATTAATATTTTGACAACTCACAGTATGGGATCCGTCACAAATGCATTGTGCATACTGACACCTGCCCATGTTTACTACGCAGTTCGCGGATATCGAAATCCGATATAAAATTTCAATTATTGATCAATTAAGACGAGTGATGATTATTTTTTCCGTTTGCCATCTCGTATTACTTGTTTTACATTACACGCGTGCGCCGGAGTAAAATAAATAATAAGAAAAATATAATATAATGGTGGTATCGAATGTATATGTATAGCTGTTGGAAAATAAAAAACAAAATCGTCTGAAGAACACACTGCTGATGTGTCACTACGACGCAACGTTGAGGTTTAATATTATACCTATGTATGTATATTGTATATACATTATACATAGCGATTCGCCATAATAATTAATCAAGTGATGACGATAGAAAAAATAATAATAATACTAAAAATACTAAAAATAACCTAACCTAACCTAACCTAATACCGGCCGTAACATTCCTCGTCCATATGTATAGTTTAGTGCAAGTTCAACAACTCGAAAATAATACGTCAAGAAGTTTGGTATAGACCACCGGGGACCAGTTTTGCAGCCTCGAGCTGTTATGCGTGTGTATATTATACCGCGACAACCAGTCCTTCGCAATACGATTTTATTCTCATTTTTTCTATCTATAATTAACGACTATATATACATCACAAAAAAAATACATTTATAACAACCTTGTTATTTATTTTTTTTTTTTTTGCTTATTTGGATCAATCTGCGTGAGTGCGTAAAAAAAAATATATACCGCACTAATAATTCTACTGCTTTTTTTTCGCTACTGTCAAAGACAGCTGACGCGATGACCGCACCCTTCAATTTAAAACGACGGACTCAAGGGCAAACATTATTTGTATTATATAAAACTGTCGACGGTTAAGAAAAACGTGTGTAGGTATAATAACATTGGTATAATGAATCCACGAGCGATCGAAAATCCGGCTGCGTACAAGACGATTCACAGATGGCTATATATTTACGTAAATCCGATGACCGGTGAATTGATTTCGGGGCAATTAATAACAAGAGGTATGTACGAGTCGATTCCCTTTTTGGCTGTTGGTACATTTGTGGGAAATTAGGATAAATCAGTATATTTATCCGGGAAATGATGTACAAGTATAACCAAAAGCTCACTGCTGCAGTCAGTAGGTATATGAGTACATGTCAGGTTAGGTTATTTGTTTCAAATTTTTATCTTCCCCTTCAATATTCTACTAATATATGTATAAAAAAATAAAAAAATTACTATTATTGACATCATTTAAACCATTTGTCTTCAATGATAAATAAAAGTAATATTATACGTCCTATAGTTGTTATTTATAACTATTTTTGTTCATTGGTTTTTACCTTTATCAACATTTTTTATGGACAGTGAACAATTTTCAGATTCCTTTTGTGGCTCATAAAAAATATTAATTAGTTTTTCCTGATTTAGACAAATAACCAAATTTAATAAATAAAAAAATAATATTGGGAGACTTGTTGGTCAACTTCCTCACCGTTGTGTCTCCTGGATTATGCTAATTGGCTGAAGTTTCAAAATCAGCTGTATGTGTGTACTGCAGAGAATCGATTCTTACGTTCTAAGATGAACTCAGGGATCAGTTAAAATCGATCCGTTGACTTGTTTTTTTGACGGGGCGAAACGTCCTTTTACTGTTATTGTTATATATTATTATGTTTGTTTGTTTCTTGTAGTTTAATCATACACATTTGATTAAAACAATAGTATTTAAACAAAAATTAGATTAAAAAGTGCCATCCCTTGATACATTATAATTATAGTAATAAGACGAATGTACATATTAAAACTGGCAACTGTTTATCTATTCCTCTAACCTAAATGCTAAAACATAAACCTACATTTTACTCGAAAATGTTAGGGACAAAACAAGAAGATTAATGTAAGTAGTGCCTACCCTACATCAAATATAGTTATAATATTCGTGAAGGCAGAATTTACTGTAAATACATCGACTTATTTCAACTTAACTCCATTTCGGGCGGAATTTAAATTCACAGTTCCCTCATTCCATTTGTACGACCGTGAACATTCATACATATACAGGTATAAGCTATCGTACATATTATATTGTATCCGGCGTTGAAACATTATCGAACTATAGTCTCCGGCGAGTCCATCGCAAGCGCAGAAACTATTATCGGCAGACCATTACACAGTCAAACGGAAATCGTTACAATAGTATATTCGTCGAGGTACCTACCTGCTATGTCATCGTATAGGGGCAGATTTCGGGTAACCGGACGGAGGGCTGTGTCAAAGGTAATCGTCGGAGATAATGATTTTACGACCGCGTAACCGTGAAGCTGGTATTTGAGGCGAGAAGCTATAATATGGCAAGACGGGATTGAAATACTATTATATAAATTGTATGTATATACTATATATGTAGTGAGAGAGAAATAGATGGAGAGTGAAAGAGAAAGAAAGAGAGAGTAGAGAGACAAAAGGACAGAGTGAGACGGAGTCAGAGCGAGCACAAATATTATGAATACCACAGTCCACAAGTTATTGTTATTGTATTGACTAAAATTATTGTTTTATATATTGCTCCATTAAATGCAGGTATTTCCATAAGCCACAACAAAATATGTGTAGAAAACGACATTAAACCGTTCAATTTTGCCAAACGAAATAATTATTTTGTGGTAGCTTGTCGTACAATTACTATATTATATTATAATATAGAAAGGTAGGCGAAAAGTGATCGACCAAACGATGAACTAAAACCAAAATGAAAAATACGAAATTCTATATTTATCACTTATGAATAAATACAATAACTCAGACAGTGTCAATCAAATATAATATGTTCCTCGCTTGCTTTACCTAACATGAACATTGAATTAAAAATTAACTAATATATAGTATAGGTATATCAAAATATTATGTAAGTACCTATGTTGTTGTTTTAGAGTTTATATTCCCTGCAGGTACTTGAGCTTTATTGACGGATTAAATTAGCTCCTTCCAGGTTGTTAATTATGATGTTATTTTAAACTATAGGTGGATGTTTAAAACATTTGCAAAAGTCCAAATCAACTTTTTTAAGCGTTACAGTTCATACCTTCTTGTAAGACATAAGCCACTGTAAAATAAATGTTATATTATGGAGAATTAAAAAAAAAATACTTTAAACTATAGAAAGATTGTTTCATAAAGAACGCAGTTCTTAATTTTGCTCTATAATTTCGCAGTTGGTTTTGTCTTTTCAAATTTAACAGCCACGTTGTTGTTGTTGCAGTCGGTGCTTCACGGTGTCCGAGGATCAAATCCCGGAAAAAAGACCAAGGATAAAAAGAACACAAAAAAAGGAACAACCAAAAAAAAAAAAAAACACGAAAAAATAACAATTTTTAAAATTCAAAATATAATACTAATTGATTATAAAAATTACAAAAATGCATACATTTGTATTTAGTGTGTAAAGTGATCACTTATTATGTACAATTTAAATTTTTTAAAAATCGTACGAAATTTCCCAACAGTTACTACAGCACACTCACCGTATTTATAATGGGTTTTAATCATAGACATATAAATAATTTAATTTAATTTAATTTGAATTTATGGTTTTAATGGACAAAACACGTTTCTCGTTGTATGCCGCTTCAGAACGATAAATAAACAAAATACACAATATATTGATTAATCACTAAAAACCTCAACATCCATAGGTAACAGAAATTATAAAAATAATGCGGCCAACCTATAACAACAAAAACGTACTCAGCATTTCAAGAACTGCGTTCTTTATGAAGCACTATACTTTAGCCATTATATAAAATGCTTACTCGTGCAATGTTCTGATGAAATCTTCTATATTAAACGGTGGTAAAAATTGTGTTCAAAGAAAATAAATATTATATAATTAACGTGTCGTTGCCGTTAATACTACGAGTATATAGCTTCATAATTATTCCGTAGCACTAATTTCAGACAACTAAAAAATATTAAATTTGGTTTTATTGTCTTTTTTTAAATATATCAACCCATACCAAAAATAACGTTTTATTAATTGAATTATTACCTATTACGTTTAACACGCATTAATACCCTAACTGTAAGTTTTCCCCGCAGCGCCAGACAGACAGAAGAGACGCCAACCACGTCCCAGACCTATAGTCGAGTACCTACAGACGCTCCAGGGAAAACGTATCTTGAAGGTTTTTATTCGAAAAGATTAATATGTTAAGTATAAAATACACAACGCAAATGGGAGTAAATAATTTGGTAGTTTCGAGTGAGCGTAATATTTTCCCAGACTTTTGTATACGGTCGAAAGATAATATCTCGTACGTCGTAAAAATTTTTTAAATATTTATCAAACCAAACCATTCAAGACTTTAAAAAAATAATATTTATACATTAATTCTAGTAATCTTGATTAAAATTTCATTACATCAAATTTAATTAACACACTCAAAAATAATTACTGTAAAATCATGTAAAATAAACTCATATATATCATATAACATTGAACAATATTTAAGTATGAAATAAATGCTCGTTACTATGAAATAATTGTGTAACATTTAAGAAGAATGGTTTTGAAAACTAAAATTCGAAGTATTCCAATATGTAAGTATACAACTTCCGATTGACAACGGTCGAAGAGTTCAAAAACATTCAAAACACATTAATTTTACTTAAAACTTTAAAAGTCACGTTTTAAGAGAAACAGATAAACATCTTTACAAAATCAATAGCTTGCTCTAGTTAAACTGAAAACTATGGCACATAGTCTACTGGAGTTGTACACGTGCGTCATAAAGATAATATCTACAAATATAAACATCATAGTGACAGTTCTTACGACATTTTATCACTTCTTACTTTATCGATTTATATACATTGTACCCTATAGTTGTAATCGGTGGTATTATTTTCTCTAGAATAACACCTCTATTTAAGTTTAAAAAACTGTCGTGGAGAACAAAAATGATGCTATACCAAGTCACCTTTGAGAGAATTCATTTAGATATGATGCATACAGTGTGATGACACGAACATAATTAGCTATATTTTTGAACGAAAGAATATCTTAAAAGAATATTTGAACCAAAAAGAAACTGTAAAATTGAACACGGGGTGAGAACAACCCGATAAATAGAAGAATTGCCAGGAGAGACACGAATATAGTAGTAGTCTTCAAGATCAGAAGACTTTAAGCTGAGCCGGCCGTGTTTGGAGGTTAGGTGGTCCCATCGGGTTACCTAAAAGCTAGGCATAAAACGATCACAAGATTGTAAGTTCACTATCTCAGACAACAATGGAGCGGAAACGATTTATCACTATTAGGAGTAGAGGATGGGGAACAACCTTCGAATGATTGGGGGAGATATGGAGGTGTTTAGTTGTTGGGGCAATAGACATAAATGGCTAGTAGAAACACAAGAATAAAAAGAAAAATATAGTCATGCGACAATTTGGAAAAGTATTTGTGTTATAATTTATTCAATTCTTAATGCCCACTGGACATTAGGAGAGAGTAGGTACAGATTAAATTTCAAATATTTATACAAATCGGCTCACTAAGTACCTGCATATAGTAGTTAATATCAAATTAATATCATTAAAGTTGAAATCAAAATTATTCAAGTACCGAACTATTACAGTAATTTAAAATACGGTTTAAAGTTAGGAATTTATGTTGAAATTTCGGATTCCTCAATATTATACCGAGAACAGTTCCGCTGGGATAGCTGCATGATTAATCCTCACCGAATTCGAAACGGTAGCCAATAAAAAGTTAAGGATTTGAGAAGTGAGATATTAAAAATGTTGACTCCCAAACTTAATAAACTTCGTGACACATTTTTGTCACATGCTCTGCGTCATACGAGCATAACAATTATCACATTGCAGTGGTAGGTTAAATATCATTGTTGTAATATAATACTAATGAAAACATTCCGAAAACGAATACTTCGAGAGATTTCATTTTAAATAAGCCATTTACAAAAAAAAAAATGTAAAAAAGGAACCGAATCGAAATTTTTTCCCCACACACACACACACGCACACACATATTTTTATAGGTAGCTGACGTTGCAGACGTACCGACACAAAAATAATTGCGCGAAATAGGTTGTCAATTCCCGTACGGCGTACACACTATAGCACGCACACATAATATATTTATGTATATAGGTATGTATAGGTATGTATTATATACCTACATCTCATTTGATAGTCTCGACAAAGGCGAACGAGATACGAGATTTTCTTTTGTGCGACAGCTCGACAGACACGGGCACACAAATTTTCTCGTCGTTCGCTTTTCATTTTCTCGACTCGTTAAAAAAAAATAATAATAATAATAATAATAATAATGATAAAAACGAAAAAAAATCCGTTTGAACTCCGGTTCATCGCGCACATGTACCTGCGAGCCGTAAACGGGTAAAATATAAAACACAATTTATTCACAGGTATGTCCGCGGTTAAGGTGTACTCGTATAACGCAAACAATCGTTTAGTAATAATATTATATTATATACGATAGGTATACGGTACACCTATATAATATATGATACGCGCCGCGGATTACCGCCGGGTCCACACACCGCCCCGGTGTTAACCGTGTATATGGTGCGCGTTGTTTTATACCGCATACCAGGTTTCAGGTAAATACTATACGCCGGTCAAGCGGGCGAGTCCTATTACGGGCGGCGTGCACATGCTTTTACGCCGCAGTCCATCATACGCGCCATAGGTACCTGTCGCTATTATAATATTATATTAATTTATGTGTGCACATCGTCATTTTATACGAACGCGACTCGCGCGCAAAACGTTTTATTCAACGAACGGGTCCCTCGGGGGGGAAAAATGAATATTTATCACGTCCGACACAATTTTTAGTCACTGCAAATATCGCCACTGATTTATTAGACGTTAACGCCGCCACTGTGTTTATTTTACACTTTTATATTATTATTGTTGTTGTTGTTGTTGTTGTTGTTGTTGTTTTTGTTGTTATTATCAAGGGATGGCTTTAACGACGGACTTTTATTATTATGTACAATATACTTCTGTAATAAAATATATACTCGCGCATATAATATACATGTGTATTGTATATTAAAATATTATAAAAATATATAATTGGACAATTCTGCAATGTGGGGAGCGTCGAGATTTGGTTTTTTTTTTTTGTTGTCATAATATGAACTAAATTGTAATTTAAACCGTGTACCTCGGAAAGATGTAAAACTATTTTTTTATTTTTCCACGCCGACACTGGTCTTGTTGATATCAGATCATATCTATATTTATCAATTGAAAAACAAATACACAAAATTGCAATTAAAAAAATTAATTAAGTTCCGGAGAAACTTTAAAATGAACGGTGTCGTTTATAGTAAACACAATTTGACTGCTAATTGTTTCCTTTTCATTGGTATAGTTCAGAAATACCTATAGTTGAAAACAATAATTAATGGTTAATAATATATGTACCACACTAATTATCCTTAAATATATTTTCCCATTATTTAATCTCTTCTCGTACGTTAAAATTCAATGATTTTTTTTTAAAAATATGATGTTCAATCAGTTGCAATAATGCTGCTACTTGCTCCTCCTAAAAAATTACATTTTACCGGTAGTAAATTCGACCGGTAACCTGTGACCCTTTTCAGGGACTGTATATAATTATTGATGTTATCCTTTTAATAAAATCGGTAGTTATTATAACCAACACTAATGTATCTTAAATTTTTTATTAATATTTTGAATTTTTAACTGTGATTATTTTATACACTTTTTATTAACTCAAACATTAACAAAGGAAGATGTAACTAATTTAAAAAATATTTACATATCTACAAAATATATATTTTTTGTGGAGTTATATACCTAAACTTGTATAATATAATATGTGTATATATATACACCTTATATATTTCACTTAAAGTGTTAATTATTAGTGTTATTCTACAAAAACTTTTGTTTATAAATTCACCTAACGCCTAACGGAAGCTGGTAGGTATAGGTAATGTGGAAAACGTACCTACATTTCAGCTAGTTATTTTACATTAATATCGTTCACTGAGTGTCAACGTAAATGCATTGTACAAATTGTTTTTTTTCTTAATTTACTGTATCAATAACATACAATTTATTTAATATTTATGTTTCAGTCTTTGGATACGATTGACATCTTAGTCGTTACTCGTCTATATACACTTCGGTCATATGCTGTATATATAATATAAACTATAATTTCTAGTAGTTGCTAAATATATCTACCTACTTGCATTTCATTAGCATACAAATACACGGGATATCCGTATTCTCGTTTATATTACTAACTACTACATAAACAAAAAAGTTAAAAGTGTAGTTATAGTCATATAAAAAGAAATATTGAAAATCCAGATGTTTATAATTTAATTAAATACTGCAGACTAGTTATTACATAATATTATCATTTCATTTTGATTTCCATTAAAACTATCGATTTTAGTATCAACTTTCAAACGGAACAGTTATAAAAAAGGGTAAGTGTGCAGGCAACAGTACTGGGATGCAAAGTATATATCAGATGTTGACCTTTTTGATCCGCACTCAATTTAACAATTAAATATTTAAATATAAATTGCAGCTGAGACTCTAGTATATGCACCGGTTCAATCTCAATCATTGCACAATGTGCATACATGTTTTTTATAATTGTAAACATACTTGTCAACATTCAGACATTTGTTATATTTTAATTATTTATCATGAATTAAATTGAATATTTAATATATTATAAAACTTACTTTCTGTATAGGGATGCAACATTAGTTCGCACTGACACGATTTTTTGAAATCAATCACCCTCATTACTGAGTACCTACCTATAAGGGCCTTCCAATAATCGCACAAGGTTTTAAAAATGTTAAAAATAATTTAACTACATATATTTGTTTACATAACCATCTCGTTTAATTTCAATTCTGGCGTAACTTAGTCAAATAATAATATATTTTAATTTATATTTAAACTAAATTATATTGAGTAAGTAGAATATTCAGATGTTTCCTAATCTTTCAATTTGTTTTGAAATAATGAAATACATTAAATTAACGTTTTTTATAAATTTGCTCTCTACATGCAATTATATATTATTATAATATGTATATCAGAAAATGTACAAGGAAAACGTGAAAATAATATTACGTTATATGTATTTATATTCTTGTTAATATTATTTGTGAAATCAGAATGGAGAGATTAACACATAAAAACCGCAATTTCTTACTTCTATATAAATTAATTTTCAACTTAAATGTTGTATTAGCAATGAGACATTTGTTTATTTTTTTAAATATTTCATTCTGTATTTACTATTTTTATCTATACTCGATATCACTGCAATCACGATATATCGCGTAAATTTTCCTCTTCGAAAAAGTACATCTGTGACCTAATAATATGTCGAGCGTTTTATACAACATTTTGCATTCGAAATGACATTTTTTTAATTAATAACGAATAACGATTAAACAGATTAAAGCGTTCGCCGAACACAATAGGCATATTCATTTTGAAATATTATGTTACTTAAAAGTTTATTGTATCATCTTAAACTGCATTCAAAACAGTTGGCTTAATGCACACGTCTTATTTTACTGATTAATACACGTTCGCCTTGTGTATCGGGTGTTATTTGCTTAACAATAAAATATGGAACTTGCAAGTCCGTCCCAGTTCGTAACCCACTTCAATTGATCATCATTTAAATTTATCGGGGGAACACGACAATACTATTTTAGGTTTTATTTTCGACGATCATTTTTATTATTTTTTTACTCGACGCTCCGTCACTGTATAATAATTTATTTTAAAACGGATATTAAAATATTATTATAGTTTACAACTCAACCATGAATATCCAGCAAATGAAGACTGCAGAACATCGTTGAAGAATTTTTCCACCGTCATTTTCGTTCATAACTTAATTATGATGATCGTTGATGCGCCTACGATTTCTAATTAATTAGTTTAGGATCGTATCAATCTGTCGTAATAATTACTAATCACTGCAGCACGCCCGTGTATTAGGCGCCCGTGATTGATTGATTGCGATTTGACAGTATGTTTTGAATGTTCTTTCCCCTCCATTAGTTGACTGTTTAATAATAATTATGTAAATCTATGGAGAATCAGGAATCTGACTATTTTCCAAATATTTAAAATTGCTATTTTATTATTGTTAATATAGTATTAAAACTATATACGGTAATACTAATGAAAATGTCGTTAGCTGTCCGTATATTATACTATAAATAGCATGCTAATAGATATTTTTCGCTTAAAAAAAAAATAGGGGAATACATCAAAATCGTAAATATTTTTTGGATAAAGTGCAGTATAAAAATATCTAGGAGTATTCTACATTTTGTTAGGAATTTAATTATATTTTTTTATTTAATGTTTTTAATGTTGATTTGGGTTTCTATGGATTAACAAAGCGTTACGAAATTTAGTTAGCAAAAAATAAGTTGTACCCAGTCTCGAAATAAATCTATGTTTAAAAAAAAGTCATTATGTGTACGCATGTATGGCTGGTATCTCGAATATCAAACACTACTGTCAAATTTCTATTGTTTCTCTTGATTATTAGTTTATTACTGGCAATTCATATTATTTTGTTTAGAAGCATTTATAGTACTTTTGTACCTAATACAACCGTTCTTTTAATTTGTAGATAAATTATTCTTGTAAACATTATATGATATTTTCTATGTAAAAAATTTAATGTTTTGGCTAGTGTGAATACATTTTATTCATTTTTATTTTGATCATTAACAAGCAATACAAATATAAAGAATAATTATTTTTATCCTATTTAGTTTGAAGTTCTCCTTCGCTGAGGATTTATATTTTTCCATTCTACATTTTTAATATAGTTTTAATATTGTTATAATGATTTGATTTTTTAAATTCTCATCAGCTTTTATGATTTTAAATGATGACCTCAAAATATTTAAACTAATTTCCTCCAAGAATGATTTTCATTAATGCAGGAAATTACATTAACCATTCAAAATGTAATTTTAGGCATAATTTATTAGTCATTATTAAAACTAGACCAGTTTTTCTTTACTTATCTATTATTTTGAATTTTTGATTCTTTGTTTATAAATATTGAATTTTATCAAAGAAAAGCTTTAAAATATATTAGTTATTAGTACAATATAAATATGTAAAATCTTTTAAACTGTAATTTGTTTAAATTAATTGACAGTTTAGTGTTTGGTTTAATGTTGTTCTACCACAAACTATATTTATTGTATCTCGAAAATAAGTATCATACACAAATTAAGAATTTTTATTTAGATTTGAGTGTTCCCATGTCGTTGTATTTGTCTTCATTAATACAATTTTCTCCATCTCATTTAAAAAAAAAAAACTATTTAAGTAACTTGTCGATTACATTTTTTATCAATTTACATTCATTAATGCATAAACAATCACTAAACATTCAATGCGCATAAATAGCGATCTAATGGACCCTTGAAAAATTATTTAAGTATGGTTAGTCCATTAATTTTTAGAGAACTATTAAATTAATACATTTTTAACAACTGGATGTAGGAATATTAATTATTCGTAATTCGTACTGTTTTGAATTTTTAAACTATCAACTAAATTATAAAAATGTATAGTGTATCAATATTGATGATTCATAACTCCATGAATGCTTAATCGGAGTTGGTAAATGATAATTTAACATTTAAATCGTTTGGAAAAATTAGAGTTTAATAAAAAATATCGACGGGAGTAAACTTAGTAGAGACATCGCCCAACATAATTTAGTTTTTTTCTTTCATTATTTTTCAGTGGACGCTTTTAAACGAAACTGAAAAGACAATTGTCTTAAATGAGTGGTCCGGGTCACAAGACGGATTAGACCAATTAATTTATCTGTAGATAGCTTAAAAATGGGAGGGTAGTAGATAATAAATTTTGTAGGCTAAATTCTTTTCGTTATCGTGATCTTTAATGGGCTTAAAGCTGCACAATATTACATCTGTTATTCATCCATCAATTGCATATCTCGGTTTACTCAATCGATTAAAACCACCTTAAAGTTTATTTTTTGAATTGTTCTACACAATTGCTACAACTGTGTTATCGTTGACATTTCTTATAAGCTCTTGAAACAAATGACAAGAAATTAATTTTGCTAGCTACATAATTTAACGTACCGCATGCCACATGTATATTATAATCAATACCTATTTCGAAATGTTCACAGTTTTCCTTTATAAAATAGGTCTATTAAAATTTAAAACTAAACAATAAAATTGTACAATATATTTTTATAACAACATTTTTTTTTTAACATATGCTCATAATAAGTAGGTATAATCTGTTCAGTAAAAGTCTAAAATGTAACCTATTATGGTACATAATAAAAGCCACCCATAAATATTACACACAATTAAACATGGTATAAAAATACTGCGTAATAATTATTATTCAGAAAATAAAATAAATAATATGACATTTGATTCATTGGCAATCTACTTGATGATGGGTCACAAGGTTTGGTATGTTTTATCAAATTTTACTTTCGATTAAAAATGAATGCATACGGATACTTTGGTGAATATACCGAGTACCAAATTCATATGTTATCGAGACGTGTTGTTATTGTTTATAATATTCGAAAAATTGTAATTGAATTCGAAATTATTTCATGCTAGAATAACACGTTGTATGTTGAGCATTAAAAATCGATAAAAAGGATACGTATAACTTTTGAGCACTTTCGCAGTGTTTTTTTATGTAAAATAAAACAACAATATACATTATTTCAAAAACAATTGTTTTCTTGCTCTCGCTCTAAATCTAAAATAGCATAATATACTGCTGTAAAACATTCTCATTGCAAATAAACTAGACACTTGTCATTGCAAGAAAAAATAAAACAGTAATAATAAAAGAGATTTATTGGTGTTGTTTCCCAAATAAAAAATAACTAAAATTGTGAATTTATGTCCGGAAAAAGTAAAACTTATTTTGCTGTTTAATAAAATTAGTATGTATGTATACATTTTAGAAATGTATAGATGATAATATAATGAATTTTACAATATTATGATCTGTTTGGCGCCATATTTAATGCTCTTCGTCACTACGTGGCTTATAGCTGCTTCAAACATGAAACAGTTTATCCTAAAAAAAATTGAATTTATAATTTATTGTTTTCATTTCGAACATTTTTATTGTTAATCTTATTACAGTTAACTTGTGTCATTAAGGCGTGTCTGTGGCATAAATTATAACTTAAAATGATACCACTCTTGACTTTTTTGTCACTGCGGCTAACCAACTAAATATATTTTTAATTTTCAGAAGCTCTATAACTTACGCGATCTGAGTTGGGATAATGAAATATATTACATTTTTAACACCAAAAGTATTCAACCTTCTAAAACTCTAGTTTATATGTTTGTATCATTATTATTTTCATGTATAAATATAAATAAATGAATATTATCATTTATTCATTAAAATAAGGTAAGTCAACCTCAACAAACTATTGAAGGTCATGATTTTACATTTTCATTACGAGATCTTTGTTAATTAGTATAGTGTTATTAATTATATTAATAATTATTATTATAATAGTAGGTTCATCAAGAGTGAATGAAGTAGTTGAAAATCATTGAAATATAAATTATAGCTTTTGTTACGATTAACAAGGCTGCAATTTATAACTGTATTACCTAATATACATTATAATGTACTGCATACGGTTTTAAATTATCTTTAAGGTATCAAAAACAAATATTAAATACTTTAAACGATTTACTTACTTAATATTATCCAGTAAACATATAAATATTAAATTATAAATAAATGTCACGGGTGTTTTATTAATTTTTCTTTTAACAATAAACATAAAATATTATAAACCTTGATAAGTTAGGAATAAAAAAGATGTTTTCAACGCAATCTTAGTCACGAGCTAGGACATTTTTTTTTTACAGTAATTTTTAAACAAATATTAAAACGACATGTTATGACTGTTATGCAATATTGTATTATAAACATCTCTCACTGATAAATGTACCTTATAAAACAGGTTCTAAAATATTTAATAAAGTACCCATTACATCTTATGCACATAAATAGTTTAATAATTATGCGTTGTACTTATTAGGTATACCTACCTCTACAGTGTGACATTTTTTTTTTTAGTACGAAGACAATTTGCGAATGTACTATTACAAGTATTATAATGTATCATGCGCTTTTGTGTTTTTAAAATTATTTTTCACTGTCACAATCCCATTTATATTTTTAAACCTCTTGCTAATGGATGTTTGTATAAGTATTTTGCTACGTGCGACAATGGATCGTTTCAAGCTTCACGCACCTACTATATACATAACGTCGTCTTTGGTTTTGTGTCTTGTCGCGTTTAGAGACGAATATCTGTGGTCGTCTTTCCGCGTGTCAGGAGATAGCAAGAGTAGGCTTAGACGCTTGAAACTGATTGATAGTAGATTTCACGAGGATTTATTGATTCAAGTTAACAATTTGCAAGTGTTTGATAAAAAAATATATATTTATTCGATTCAGTCGTCACTCGTTGCCATACGTGAAGGCGTAAAGCTATTCTCCGGAGATAAAAATACACCGTACGAAATGCTTGCAAATTAAATTGCATTGTTCATTTGTGTTGAATATTATATCGACATTTCACACAGACAAAATAGAATAATCCAAAATTTTCGAAAACAATAAAAATATATAATATTATCCGCATGTCGACATTTTTAACACCAAGTTCCAATACCTAATAAAGAATTTCTGTGTAGTTTACCGCTCATCCCCACCCCACGTGCTGTCCAATTTTCTCCAAAATTCAACCAAATAGATACTTTAAAAATAATTTACATACAGGTGAACACGTCTCTTCGAAACCAGTCTGTCAATGTACATAGAACTAATTGATACGTATAAGCCAAACTGTTAATTTCCATTAAATATTCAAAAATACTAATTATAAAAGTCTTAATAAAGTTTAGACAGGTATGATGTGAAGGATAGATATTATAACGCGTCATGAAGTTGACGGGCGGGTCTTACAGTACGAGAACAAACTGTGACATGCTCGTACACAAGCTTATATTAAGTGCTTCGATCGCATAATATAATATTATAATAATATATACATCGTAGGTATATTTGTGATCATATTACAATATCATTATTAGCTATGAGTTTGGTTGAGCGATATAATATTATACAAATATTGTTGATAGATACCATCGCGTGTATTATAAACTATACCTATACCTATGATAATATTATATTAGCGAGTCAGCCTATAATTAATAATTTTACGTACACAATTTTGAATGGCACGTGTACCTAATGTGCCCTGTGTGGTCTATATTCAGATTGCGTGCTTGGGGCGAATGCAGATTGTAGTTATTACGGATAAGAAATGCATCGCCGGAAATAAGTGCATCGCGAACCGAACCAGGAGCGCGTACGAGTGTCGCTGCAGTAGTAAACCTCTGTTTAATTTATAATATAATATGCACCAACGAAGAGGCACATACTCGAGGCTTATGATGCATTTAAAAAAAAACAATCGATTCGAGTATGTTCTGAGAATTACACAGGTGGACACATTATCGTTTGTTGAAAATCTCTGATACGCACATCCTGTGCAGTGGTGAGTGATGGTGACTAAACGTCATACGGTAGGTACACGTATGGCTGCTTCGGAGCATACACAAAACAAAGTCGATGGGGGATTATTCTCATGGAAATTATTGTTTAATGAAAAAAAAACGTCATAATATAATTGGTGTTAAATAAAATATGTTTTTTGTACAGGTGAACGTGATTATTGCGCAACACTACATACCTACCTCAGCCGCTATTGTGCAGTGAATAGAAGATATTATACACAGTAAAATAAAACAATTTAAAAAGTTGTATCGTCGATGAACAACAATTAAACACTAAATAAAAATATATTGCTTATACGCTAATAACAGCTGAAATGATAAGTGCTCAGATGTCTCTACTAAATTGGTGGAACTACGACCTTTTTGTGGACCTACGTAGGCCACAATAATATAGATACATATTTTTTTTATACAAATTGACAAATTTTTAACTTTTAAACTTTTTTACAACGTTATTATTCAAGAAAACTAAGCGAATTTACAATAATAATAAATGGCAAAATTGAACAGAAAATCGTACTTAACCGTGTTGTTTTGGGGGTCATTTTGACAAACCATTGTTTGATCAGAATCGTTTTCCCAAAAAGGTACGGAATCGTGCTTTACGGCCTATATTCACGTCACAAATTGTTTCCGATACAAATCAACACGATTTATTGTTTTTGCAATCCGCCAAAAGGTCATATAAACTTGGACGAATGATGGGCCTTTGAACGAAACTGCCAGTGAAATGTCATGACTACATGTACCCACCGTATATTGTACAAAATAATATAAATATTCATAATTTATGAACTATATTATAATAATTTAATTAATTGATAGTTGAAATCGAAATATTATTATATAAGGGCAATATATTTACCTTCCGGTCGGAATTGGCCAAGTCCAGCTTGTTGCCGACCACCACGATCGGGACGTCTGCCGTGTGCTTGGTGTCGATGATCTGATCTCTGATGGCGGCTGCCTGCTGGAACGAATCAGGGTCGGTGACGGAGTAGACCAGCACGAAAGCGTCCGCCGACGATATGGACAGGGCGCGCATGGCCGGAAACTCGTACGCGCCGGAAGTGTCCAGTATGTCCAGGTCGATTTTCACGCCGTCCACCGTAAACTGGCCGTGGTGCATTTCCTCCACTGTTCGCTTGTACTTGGACGAGAATTTCCGGTACAGGAACTGCGTGATCAGCGACGACTTGCCCACCCGCGCCGCGCCCATCACCACGATCTTGTGCCGTGTCACGTCAGCCGGGTCGGACGACGACGATGGTGGTTGCAGCTGGTCGTGATGGTGGTGACCGCCCTCAACGCTGCCGCTGTGTAAACGAAAAAAGTTTTTTTCATTTTCATTTTTATTAGAATTTTGTTTTAACGCTCGTTTTATTTTAGAGACTTGACTATTATGACGTGTGTCGATAAAAAATAAAAAATATGATGCAATTTATCGTGTTCCGCCTAATAATAAAAACTATATCATCGTATAAGATCCTTATTGATAAACTCGTGAAAAAATAGCAAGGTATTAGTGTTTGTTGAGAGTACTTGCAATAATTAATAAATCGAAAGTTTATTTGCTCTTCTGTTGAAATATGTCATTATTCTCACTAGAGGTACATTAATAGTAGGTACTAATAATAGTTAGGTAGGTACGCATGTAAACATTTTATTTTGTTAAATCCATAACTATTCAAATAGTGATTGAATAGTACGGTATTTGGACACGGCTAGTGTTTGTAATATTTTGTATGAAAAATGTAAATTATAAAATACGACTTGTATTCTGAACATTTCTACATTGTTATCTTTAGGAATGTATTGATTTATCATTATTTTGTTTTATGTTAACGCTATCATACGTCGTTTATATATTCTGTGCCAGTTCGGAAGACGAACTGAAAAATAGAATCTGTCTTCTCCGTCTATTTTGAGTGTAACAGAACGAAAATGGTTTATTTTTATAAGTAAGATACTTATCCAATAGTGTAAGTCATCGGTCAAAATTAGACGACTTACACATAGGTCTATTATATGACAGGTTCTACTATTACGTTCGTTATCTTTAACAGAATTCTAATAATTTATTTAAAAGTTAAAGTTAAAGTTTTAAGCTTTTAAAAGTCAAGTCCTAATCATAGTACTTCAGTACCCAATACGAAGTATTTAAATATGACGATTCTATGAATCAGTATAGTCACTTAAATGTCCCCCAAAATAATATGACATAAATTATTATAAATTATTTTATTAATTTATATTTATAACTACCTTCAAATTGTAAAAGTAGTAGGTAGGTAAATAAAAATTATTTGTAATACAATATAAATAATGTCCATTGTACATTGTACACGATCTTATAGTTACATACACGTGTTTAATTTCCTGTCTTAAATTTATCTTTCTCATTTGATTATATTAAAATAATATATGTGTAAAATGAGAAAAAATGATTTGATGCCAATGTTTGACAACGGTGTGTGGGAAGTGGTTAAGGTGGTAAAAAATAAAGTCATGAGAAATTTCTGAACAAATACTTTAGCTATGGACGGCAAGCATATAGAATACTTAAACAAAATAAATGCGATAAAAATATGAAAAATACTTAACATACATTCTAAACCCTAAAATATGATTGTATAATATGCAATTTAAACTTTTTTATGTGTATTCTTAAAATTTCGAAATTCTTCCACATTCTTATCCAGATTATGCTGGATCAAAAAAATAAACATAAAAACTGGGCTGTGTACTCATGACACGCTAATCAACTTAAAAAAAAAATTTTAATTGCTTGTCCGACCCGGAGAAGGTTAGACGATTTATACCTAAGTTTCACATCTTGAACGTTTCGACTGAAACGCGGTAAACACAACAAAGGAAAAACAACAATAATAATAAAAAATCAAATTACGTTCGTCCCATTTCAACGGAAAAAACTTGGATACAACTATATATATATATATATTTGTATTTATTTATTGTATTTTTTTTTTATAATATATATATTATATTGTTTGATGTACATTTGTATTCCTAAATGTGCCTTGTTAAGAACTTTACAACACTTTACGTTTGTATATAATAAAGTTACGGGTTTTAGTAGACTTGAGTTCCTTTTATTATGTCGTGTGTAATGGTGAATTATATAATATATATATATATAAGTAGAGAGACTAGATAGAGAATGAAATACTCGTCAGCTCATGAAAACGTTGTTTCATTTTACACGTTTCAGTAAAACTAAAATATATAAAGTGACATGATTAATTTGTTTTCTCATTAGCCCCTCATACTTGGCACTTGTGAGTTTCACACGGTAATAGTATAATAATATATAATTCGTTTTCATTATATGTTTTCATCAATAATATTGTCAATTATATACATATTAAACATCTTATTTTTGTTTTAAATATAAATTGTATTTTATTTATAACTCGACGATGCATAATTAGTTTGATTTTGACATTTTCGTTTATTACGATACCGGTTATTATTTATTTTATAAACACACCGTAATAAGCTGCTTATTATACACTGATATACAAGCAGCCGCAATGGAGTAAATGATATTACTCGGCTATTATAAATTATAATACGTGTTGCAGATTAAGCTATTACGCGAATCTGTGTTGTTGCTGATTGTTTTATTATGAACAAATAGAAACAATTGACACAACGCGTACTTATTATCAAAAACTGCACTAACGAACTAGTCATTTATAAATAGAACTGTTTACCTTTTATTATTATTGTCTTCCATTTGTTCCACAACTGCCATTTAGTCAGGATCGTAAAATTTAGCAGGTACCTACTACAACTATAAGTAACACGACGTATAGTAGGTACATAAATTGATGCTGTACAGCAATAACGGTGGGTACTTCAATACAAAAAAAAATCTTCACAATCAGACTGCAATGTTATGTGGGTGGTATAGAAAATCGAAAATATACATATAGCGACACGTCGAGCGCGAGATGAAAAAACATATTTGAAAACAATACGCGTTTGTTAGTCCCAATTGTTCGCGTCCACAATGCGCTACATCATTATATACATTTATGCGGTAGTACGGCACCCATAGTGCCAGTTAAACCTCTGGCGAAAACGGTGCACTTGCACTGCAGGGACCCCGTCGCTTTGGAACAGTACAAGGACCCGATGTTATTATTGATATCAAAGTACCTATCGTAAATGACATAGTCAAAATAACAAAGTGCCGCGTGCAGATGACTATAGTTGATATACTATTATAATCTTGGAACTAGAATAATATTGTATGCATAGACATAGAGTAAAGAATATAGTAATATAATAAAATTATATGGATTGTTTGGACGGCTAAAGATTTATTTTAAATTTTAAATATAGCCGTATGCGTAGCTTATGATAAATTTGTATTTGCTTAATATATATAAGTATAAGGTCTTCTTTTGAGAGACTTTTGAATTGTCTTTTCTCCGGAGCCCCGGAGTTTATGATCCGACACGAGTTGTACCGCAATCACGGTAATGATGAAGGACTATACAATATTACATCACGATTTACGGTACACCGCGCCAGATCACGACACCTACCTATTCGAGGTATGCAAACAGCTAGTAATAGTATACAAAATATTTGATAATATTAAAGTACTGATATAGATTGCAGGCAGCAGGGCTTAAATTTTTATATACAGTTTTCTTTGAAGATATTTTGTTTGTGTCGCACGCGGACATATATTCCGATTTCATCACCATTAACCAATAAGCTTATATATTTACGAGAAATGCGATTTTGGGTCTTTGCAGTTGCTCTGATGGGATTGCACGGGACACATACGCCGTGGGAGCTTACGATGCATCACATTGATGATCGTAAAAATTTCGATAGTACCGTAGTCACGTATGCTGTGTTGTGCACGCGCTAACTTTCATTGGCGCCCCAGGGCAATAATATTTGGCACCCCTATACATATTTTAACATTTGCCACCCATTTGCTCCCCCCCCTCTCCTTGGCATAACTATATATATTTATATAATATATAAGTGCAAAAACTGTTTGTACGCGGAAGTGCATATGTCTAGATATGATATTATAAAATTCGTAGTGTCAGATAGGTTATAATAGTATCGGCACACCGAGTTTTAGACTTTTTACTAACCGAAAACCGGTTAAAATGGGTTACTGCGATTAAATTTAATACTTAATCTACCAAAATACGTTTTAGCCCACCGAGTCAAACTCTATAACTCGTACTGTATAAGTGCAGAAACTGGAGATGATGAGTACATTTGGTCTAGAAAAACGCACCTAAATCGAAATGAATGTAACATATCATGCTTTGGATTTGTCCGGAGAACATTTTACATTTACAATCGCTGTCGTTTTGCAATATCATATCCGGAAAAATCGTATACCACCACATGTATATTATATTTTGTATATATCAAGCCAAACGATATATTATTATTATGTCGCAATTACAGCCTCATTGTGATGCCGCACATTCGCACATTACACATTATCCACTCGTCAGTATATTATAAGACGTTCTACAATATTATGTAGCTTTAAAATACTTCCTGACTGGCGATTTCAATCGAAGTGATTTCACGATTACGGTACGATTGTTTCACGAAGATTGTTTTTCATTTCCGTCGTTGCTCTCGCATGTATAGACGTTCAAAGTTATCGTACGTGTACCTGCCTGGGTAAATCATATTATTATCATCTCGCACCTCAAGTTTTGTCACTGTCGATTTACAAACGTAAAAGCGTAAGACTCTGTGAAACTTTAATCGAAATAAAACAGTAACCGCGTCGCGTGTATATGCGAGTACAAGTTTGACACCAAAGAAACGGGACCCGCCATGTTTTTCACGGCGATATGTAACAGATACGATACTATTATATTTGTTTATAAAATACACATATATCATCGTTACACACCGTTAACTCTGCACGTGGGAGTAGCGTTATTAAATTTCGACAGAACAATATAAAACGTAATTTTATTTTCAATTTATCTCTGGATCTGTACAATAGGACTTAGGCTATAATACTTATAAAATATGTATAATGTTATGTTAGCGCGCATATTATATATTAATATATTGTTTGAATTCACTGATGATGTGTCTTATCCTTACGAACCGTACACCTTGAACGAAAGCGTTTCGGACAACACGATACAGTCGGTCGGTGGCACTATATATAAATTTATCTACAACATATTATACGAAAGTAGTCCAAGCTCTTATTCCATTTGCATTTGGTCAGGGTCGAGTTCGCAGCTAGTCCTATATTCGATTGTCGTTCGGTCACACGAAACGGACGTGGGATCTACCTATGCCTACTATAATATTTTATAGTGTTATAATATCACAATTGCTTTATGGCGAAAAAACTAAAGATACTAGCATTAAACCCTGTCATTATAATATACTCCAAAACTTATTGACTTAGCTTGATATCGTATATTTTTCACCTTTTTAATTTTATATATTTTTATTCACTTACGATTGAAACAAATTATATTTTGAGCAAATTCGCATATATTAAAACACAAGAAACGTGTATATACACTATAATATAGAGTATTCTTATAATGGCATCAGGGGGTGTTTAACTTTTTTCTACGAAAGAATATATAATCGTTTAAGAGGAAACTATAAATATCTGAAGATGAGAATATAAATATAAAGATCTTTAGCCATGCCTGTCGTTTATTTGAAAACAATGATAAATCATTGTATTTTAAAAACAATTCAGACACTTTGTTGACTTGTCTTAAATTATATTGTATATTATATAGCAACGCTATTAATTGTTTTTTAAATATGGTGTTGTTGAATTTTAAGTATTCTGAAAAAAATATGATATCAGGTAGTCGAGTCTTAACAAATACATACGTTAAGTTATCAGAATAAATTGTATTAAAATGATTTTCTGGTAAATTAACTTCTAACTTCTGCAAATGCTTATAAAATTCTTATACTGGCAATTATAGCATTATTTTTTTTAAGAATAATTTAACGTACAATTTAAATTATTTGTATTTGCGAGAGCAAAACAAACTTTTAAAATGTTCCTCTTAACACAGTGCTGCACCCAAGCATAATATTATATCTGATATTCAAGAGAGCATTTAATAAAAAAACAACATTGCAAATTCCTCTTCCGTTGTTGTATATTATAGTTAAACATGTACTTAACACTTCAACGGCTCAATGACTAAACGCCGATTGTATGGCGGCGTGTTGTATATTGGAGTTTTCTTTTTGTAAAATGAGGCGAAAACAAATTAAACTATCTCGCAACACTTGCAGCCCCTGCATGTAACACGATAAGCGAGTAGGCATAACTGGCACTCGTTTACCCTAACCGCCATCATACACTGCTTCTCAAGCATACATGTTTGTGAAAATTATAGCACGTATATGTGCCAAATTTAATCTAAAATAAAACGACGATGTGATCGGATTAGGAATTGTAGGTTAGCTTTGGTTAATATAAAGTATGACTCGTAAAAAATAAGCACAATTGGCACAAATCGTACGATTATGGTATTTCTAAGTGGCACAGTCTTGAAACCAAAAAATAATAATAATATAGATGAATAAAAAACCAGTGTCAAGTTTCTCATTCCAAGACGATCGTGTGTTGCACTCATTTACCCTAACCTATACTGCTTTACAAGCACATTTATTTTTGAAAATTCTGACATGCATATTATGTGCGAATTTTAATCTAAAATAAAAGGGATGGGTAAGATTGTTATAAAGCAGAAGACTTCGGATCGTAAAATACAGCCAATAGGTACGATTATGGTATTTATTTTTTTTTTTTACTGTGGTACAAGCCAAAAATTAATAAATAATAAAAAAAATTAAAAAACCAGTGTCAAGTTTCGCTCATCTCGCACAACGATCGCATGTTGCGAAAAACAATATTCGTACCTCGAAAACAATATGATATTATTATACTTTTAAAGGAAAAAAAATGAGACGTTCTCGCGTATTCGTATGAATATATATATTTGCATGCATATCAATACACACACATACACCACACATAATACTTGTGTATTTTTCATGATAAATCGTACGCACGATGACGAGACGACCTAACGTCAGTGACCGTGACCGTCTGCCAGTGTGGAGCTACTGTAGCAAGTCATAAGTTCCATGAACCTGAACGCGAATCGTTGTTGTTCTCTTCGCCCAAACCGCGTAGATTTGACGTAACCACTGCAGCGGCCAAAACTCAGGCTCGAGTTTAAAAAAAAATTTTAAATTTCAAGTGAACAAAGGACTCGCGCAAACAGCGAACCCGAAAAAATATTGTTTGTATGCGTGATGATTTATAATATTGAAAATACGCTCAAATAAACGAAAATTATAAATTACGTCGACTTACGATTTTTTTAAACGCGATCGAATGATTATTAAGTCCCGGATGTTGATGGCTTTTGCATCTTTTTTTTTTTGGAACATTACTGACGACGATTTCCTGACTTAGTGTTCAATAACATGCGAAACTACTTAATCTACAACTGATTTGTATTTTGCATTGTTTGAGTTCCTTTTCGTTTTAAGGTCATGTGAGTGACTATAGGTCGTTTTTTTTTAAGTCTTAAGGTATTTTTTGTTTTATTTTGACGATTTAGAGAACAATTTCAAAATAATTATTATGTCGTTGTTAGATTTTTATATTTTCCATAAATCACAGAAAAACACAACTTTATTGGACTCTAATTATCATTAAAAGGTATACAGTTGGAAAACTTAGAACCAAGCATCCGAATGTGGTTAAGTACCATATCCACATTTAATTGAAATCCGTTGTAAAATTATTTAAGTCTCCAAAAATTATTATACATTATTTATATTTAAATTATTATTTATTGTTTATTTCTAAAATCTATCTTTTGACCGCAGAAATGCCAATCAATAAAATAGCAGGAACACTTGTGAGTTATAACTGAGACTTGGATTTGTTTGCATTCGCATTTTTTTACTGGTCAATTTTACTGTAAGCATCTATGTCAGCACAAATGTTCTATGAAAGTGTGGTAAAAATACCATTGATTTTGAAAAAATATTTATGCATATTTCAACATTTTATAGTTTTTAGAGAATATATTTTTACAATTTTAAAATCATATATGATGGTTATTTTATGGAATATTGAATTATTTTGTAACGTATAAGAAAAACTTTAAGTACAATTTCAAGAAAATAAAAATAAAAATGCCAATTCAACGGAAGCGAAAAAAAACTAGAAGTCCATACCAACTCAATTATTATTTTATAGTTCGTACTATATTACTTTTTAGCAATTATAACTATGCAATAATAAATGGTTAAATATATATTGCTATGACTTGTTTTATATTAATTTAAAATCGAAATTGTACTTAGAACATGGTTTTTACGTTTATATTTTACCTTTTTACCGATGCTTGAATGCATATTTCAATAACATATTTTATGTGTTTAGTACATAATATAAATCTAAGCCCTAGTTATAACTTACGAACACTATTTGAACTTTAGACAATATTTTTACTATTTTAATTAATTATTTACATTCATTGAATTAAATTACTGTTTTTAGAAACACTTCATTAGTTAATATAAAAATGACTTTACCACCATCGTGGTATTTAAATTTACACATTAATTACTTTTAATTTTAGATAATATAATTTTAAAAAATAAATAAATTTTGGAAAATTGCAATAAAAATAAAATAAAAATTTAAAGTTGTCATTACAAATTATAATAATACCCGAAAATCTATAAGTAGTAGGTAGATTGTCTACCTATTTGTTCTTAAATTTAGAACTAATTAAATTTTAAATCATTAAATGTATTATGTATTTTGCTTAATGTAATATAACTTGTAAATTGTATCTATTTCTTACTATGTATAGTTAACTAAACTTCAAAAATTTTAGAGACAATTTGAAAATGTCTAACTGTACGACTCACGTCTCTTATAATGTCAACTGCCCAAGTACACAATTATATTTCACTTGTTAGTGTGAATATAGTGTGATAGGTACCTACTGTACAACAATAAATAGGCGGCGCCGATTTTAAGGTCACGTACGCAGTAACTGTATGATTACGGCACAATGACAATATATCACACTGTGATCGATTTTCATCCTATTTTTTTAATGTATATATTATTATGTAGTGCTTGCGGAAAATTTTCGAACGTTTTATCGTTCCGGAAAAAAATCGTTTTCCGGAAAATCGTGGAAAACCCCGAGCAGTGTGGTGCACGACGACGACATGATAATAATAATATATCTTCTCCGAAACAGATACCCATGATGTGCGCACATATTGGAATTAAATAATAGGATTCTTCAGTGTCGTTTCATCTCTCGCCGAATCGGACTTAACACGCGCGATCGTCAAACAAGTGAGACGGGGCGATGCGCGTTCGCACATTTCCCGAATTTCTTCGAGAGGGTGGCGATTATAAGTCCCTCGAAAATAATATATCATTATCTCGTGTTGCCAAACTATTCACGAACGCCCAGAGATCGTCGCTAGTACTGCAATTACACGTATAATATATTATACGACCAAAGGCGTGCGCACGGGGACAGCCGGTCGAGCTCGGACTAGACCTGACATTTTTCAACGGCGTGGTCAAATTTGCGTTTATGTTTTATTACAATACGTACGTATAATATACGACGATATTACATGTTCATGGAGATCATGGAGATTTTATTTGTCGCCATATACTGTAATACAATTAAAATACTTGTGTGTACCAACGCTACTCCTGTAATTATTTTATTCATCTAACAAAATTACTGTGTAAGACAACAATTAATATAGGGTAACACATCTATGAGCTTTAGCTTTAATTTTATATTAAGATATGCATACCTCGCAGCCCAATACCTTTACAATTATGGTAGCTTTCATATGAAAAACCGCGAACTGTCCCCTCGACAATCTAATAATTGGTGTGACGGTAGGTATGTTAACTGCTTATTATTTAGTGTTTACTGTATTTAGTATAATATTTTGATTTTTGATGTGCACTAGAGCCGCATTATTATGAATTTTCTTCTTATCGATATCGATAACACAGTTATTAATTTACAATTAAATTGTACGCTGATGCGTTAAAATAATAAAAATTAAGGACACAATCCAAGTATAATATAGTGGTACTAATTGTTCCATGTTCGACTAGAAATTGTAGTCTACTCACGCCTATGATGCTTACGACTTGCTAAGCGCACACGGTTCACTGCATATAATATGATATGTCACGACTACGTTATATCGCACTCTGTATTATGACAATAATTATAATAATAATATAATGCTGTGCGACTAGATTCTGGATTCTGCGCCCAATGGACCGCGTATTGCGTATCGTCAATATTATAATACATTATTATAATGCCCACGTCCCGATACGTTCACGTATAACACGTCCGGCAACGCCTAACGGAGGACTTCACGATCTTAGATGTACCTGCGCGTCTATATACTCGATATTACTTTATATAAAATAATATGTAATATATATTTTTATATTTTCAAGACAGTTTCGTCCGCTGTGTTATTGTTGTTGACAGCTACACATCCCCCCCGCATCCACCGCAATCCAAGGTCATAATCACTTCTGTCGCTCTTCTGCTCGATCCGGATCTTGGCCTTTCGGACCAACAGCAGCAGGACAACAGGCAACGCCCTTGCGCCGACGGCCGTAGGGTAGGGATATTAGCCGGTATACGGTTCATCGGGACTCGCTCATATATAAGGACCGCGACGCCCGACGTTGGCATCACACCACTTTCTGAGTACTCATCGACAACCACAGGTCGAAGTTTGCAGATCAGTCTTAGACAATCCAAGAAGAAATCACCAAAACAAAAATGGCTTCTTTCAAGTATCTGGTAAGTCGAAAACGTTTTAATTTCATAAACACGCGGACTTTGCAAATCGTTGTGCGCCTGAACCGTTCAAAACCGAACAGTTCAAGTCGTGTATATACGTGTATAACACGACCGATTCGTTATGCGCGTCTCTTTGCTCGTCACACGGTTCTTCGATCGGTGGCCATATCATGTCTACATCGGAAATTCCTTGTCAAGGACGATAATATTATACTATACTATAATATATACACGTATTATAGTTTTATTTACTATGTCTGCGTATTCTTCGTGAGATTTTCTAAACAGATCAAATCGGTGGGCAGGAACAATAGTAATGTGCTAAAACGATAATCGTTCAATATTTAAGAAAAATAGCAAACCTGACGATCTCGGAAACGATTTGATCGTGTGGTATATAATTCAATATAGGCAGAGTTCGCCCGACAATAATATACAATTACTATCGCCGAGAAAACGTGTAGTTACCTCTAATAATATATATATATATATTATTATACCGACGATCTAATGGAAAAATATATAACTATTCGTATAATATAATAAAACGTCCGTGCCACAGCGTAACTATGCTCAGGCAGTAGATGAGTGCGGTACCTACCCATATATGATATTACGATACGTGTCCGGCGAGCCAAGTGTCCGTAAATCTAGGATAAAATGAAACTCTCAGAATTAATTGCCCAAATCCATTAATTTTCCTTTCGTAAGAACCTCATCGTCGCTAGATCAGACCGTCGACAATTGCGACACGGTTTATTGGCATACTATTATGTAGGTACTCTGAAAATGAGTTAGTTAAAACCCGTTGTAGACTCTCGCAAATTTAAAGTCTGCCGACATTGTAATATTTCAATTGACATCAATATCAATCGGTTTTAATCTAATATTTCCATCACAGATATTCGTCGCCTTGGTCGCCCTCAGCGTGTACTCCGTTGTCGCCGAAGAAGCCCCAAAAGCCGAAGAACAAGTCGGAGCTGAAGCCACCAGAGTAAAGAAACACGCTTACATCGCTGCCCGTAAGTGTATAATACAATAACATAATTACGAACACAATTCCCGCAAGTTTGAACACTGTTTGTCGGACTGCTGTTCAGAATTTGAATTGATCGTTTTTAAAAATAATCATATTTTTTTTATTCTTACAGCAGCTTTGGCCTACTCTTCTCCAGTCTACCCGTACGCGTACTCAGCTTACCCGTACTCGTACTCATACCCAGCTGCATACCCAAGTGCTTACGCCGCTTACCCGAGCTACGCTTACGCTCACGATGACGGCAAGTACTGGCCAGGCAAATACGAAGCTAAGGCTTACTACCCAACCTACAAGACCGCCTACCCGGTTTACCACTACTGAACACGCTCTCACGACAACGCCTTCCAAATCTTCCGGCAACAAACGTAGTTTTTAAGATAATTTTATACAACTTTTTTAACAATAAATATGTGATCTTTTTTTTCAACAAACAGACGAGTCGTTATTTATATCTTTCATCGTTTTCCTTGGTATATGCACATCATAGTCGTAGCAGCGGTGTATCTATTGTCCACAGACCGTTGCAGTAACGTCGAAAATTAATATTGATGTTTGTTTTTTTTAAAACCAATAAGACATGAGCATATTATAGTAAAAAAAACTCAAAATCAAACGCATTCGTGGTTACACATAACTTATAAGTATTAGCTTGTAATAGTAATGTTGAGTGCACAAAAATACAATTTTAATATACAGAATAGTCCGTAGGTACATAGTAATTATAAATATTACAGTTTGTTTAGTATAAATATATTATGTGTAACACAATAGTACTGTTAGACATAAAGTGCTAATATTCTATACCTACGATTAAACCACAAGATATAATAAATAGTATTGGAAATAATGTACAATATGTTTTCAATTTCTTAGGTGAAAAAAATCTTTTCTCGTTCGCCAAAAAAAAAAAATCAAATCAGTTTCAGTAGACCGCGTTGTAACTAGTTTGACTATAATCGCAACAACAATTACAATGTATATCGGTCGTACCTATATATGTATAGATAATATCGACGATTCTTTGTGCTCGCTGCACTATATTGTTTAATGTCCATAGTTAAACGTGTAGCACTATCGTCCTTACACGAACAGTATGAACACTAAACCGTATTGTTAATGACGTGCCATCTTTGTTTAGAGTGTCAAATTAAGTTAACCTAAAACTTTTGAGGCATGCACAGAAAGTCATCTGAAGTTGAAACGCCCAAATGACGTCTTAACTCGCTCCAAGTGAAACGTGTATTGTAAAATGTTATAGATTTTGAGTTGAAACTTTGGTTTCGAAGGAGATTATAGTAAAAAAAAGTTATAATCATTAACTATAATGAAGTGCGTGCCACGCTCTATAGTTTGTCAAAGTATAAGAAATGGAAACTGCATGAAACAATGCAAAGACAAAACAAGCTTCAATGATTTCAAACAATCAATAAAATGTACGCGTTATTAATCACTATACACGAATAATAATTAATAATTACTTTAATGACAAAAATAATTTCGAGTTATTTAATGTCGAAAAAATATAGGAACATTTACTCGAGAGACAATTTTAGTCTCGATTAAATAATTTAGAAAAATGTTATTAAAATATAAATACAAATATTATTTGTATACAAAATAAAAATACTTGTCCTTTATTATTGTTATTAGTACCCATTTAGAGCCCATTCTTCCAAAGTACGTAACAAAGAACATACATCCTATAGTATTATATTAAAATTATAATACTTGTATAAAGCACTTCATATTAATGTTTTTTAATTATTTTATATGAGGGTCGAGTGTTAACGTCAATACAACCATTATGAGCAAAATTAGTACACCCATCAACGCTCAACATTTTTTTTTTCAATGTAACTTGAAATGATTTTCTATATATTTCACAAAGTCAACATTTACTTTCTTTCAGCTAGTATAATACTGAACAAATCGGTATAGATATTAATATTTACTATAAGTTATTTAATATTTACTTATACCATTATAACTATTACAATAAATCATCATTAAAGTTGTAACACTTATAGGTTAGTATACAACTTGAATGTTGATTATTAGATTAAAAAAAATTAAATTAAAGCATCTGGATACAGCTTGACATTTAGAAGCACAAAATAAGAAAATATGAAATATTGTTCAACAAAATACTGGATATGTAACAAAATTGATTTGAAGGTTATTATAATATAATATACATTGGTTAGGTTATGACATTTAGTAATTTATAACTTATAACAAGAAACTATGAATACTACAACTTTTTTAAAAGTAATTCTACATCGAATACACAAATTCATCATACAAAGTGTATTGCTTTCTGTGTTCCGACGTTATTATTTTGAATGAAAAAGTATAAAACTTTAATTCAAAAGATATACAAAATAATATTATACATAATATTTTATTGAAAAGTCTGCAATCACAACTTTGATTACATTGTATAATTTGGATATTGGTTTCTTCTGCGGGCATCCTCCAATCAAAACCTTTTTTTAGAAAAAATGTTCAATAATAGTTATTACAGTTACAATACTTATCGGCAACCAATCAACTGTTATAGTTTATTTTGAAAAAGCTATATTTTTGATTTTCAACAATTAATAACAAATATTCTTTTTTTTTTAAATCGTATAAATACTGTTGATGACAATGAGTTATATTATTATGCGTATAATTGAGATAAAAACTTAAATCAGAAATACAGTAGCCAGTAGGCTATGCAATCAAATGTAGTTACAAAAACTGACTTTTCAATTAGTTTTTATTCCAAGTAATATATTTATTTAATAAATATATATTAATTTCTTTACGTGTTTGAGATTAATAATAGTTTTATAAATTTACCTATCGAAAACAATAATGCCGGAAAGTGACATAAATATTATACGGATATACGGCGAATAAAGGGTAACTAAATCAGGTATGAATAATTTATTGTTTACAATTAATACACATGGTGAAAAATATTAGAGTACTTAAAATAAAAATGTTAAGTACATCTTCATATACGTATACACGAATAGACTACATTTTTGCATTTATTTATTTTACATTTGTTAATTTTGATCATAAAAGCGTATCCGTTTGTACAAATGAAAATAAGAATTCTATAAATTATTAATATGGCATATTAATACAACATAAAATTAGCCAACTTGGCCATCTAAGAGGAATAATTTCCCGTTTTTTTAAAAAAAAAATTAGCTCCGAGCAGTTTCCATTACAATATTTTTCAATTACCCATGTAGTTCGTCGTTAAAATAAAAGTAATCATATTATTATAATATATACAACATCATCATCTTCATTATATAAGAAGTTCAAAACATGTGCAAATTTAATAAAATCTTTTAACTGAATACAGGGTAAGTTTTTTAGCATACTCGCCCTATTTTTGTGCTTAAATTATGCAATTATTCAAATGTTGATATTTGGAATTTTTAAATACACTTGAAGACTTTATTTTTGGATCCTTGAGATTTTTTGTACCACTAAAGGATTATCCCCTCATCAGATATTGTTGGAATCATTCCCTTTATTAGAACATTTATTTAAATTTTCATTTTTAGAATTATTAAATATACCTACCCAAGGACCATATTTTCAAATGTCTGATATTTCTGTACTACTTAAGGGTTTCCTGTAACAATATTAATTTTTTTTTTCTAATTGTACCCCCCCCCTCTTTTTCATTTTTAATTATCATGCAGATTTTTTATGAGAATTTTGATGTACCCAAATAAAATTCGAACCAGTTATTTTTGAGTTATATAACTTTATGTACGAAAGATTATAGGTCTATTGTAATGGGTTAAGTAGATAAAAGAGGCTTGGGTGATTTAAAAAAGTTAATAATTACTATTGATCTATGAGTATAAATAATTTATAAAAATTGTCCAATTATAATAAATACTACATCTTGTATTGCATATAGTTAATATTTTTCTAAAACCATTTCAAACCATTTCATTTTCAAAAAAATCATCCACTAAATAATTTGCCGTAAAAAAGGCGGGTTATTTTTTGTAAAATAGAAGTTTGTATAACCACAGGACGCTCCTTAAGAAGTACAAAAATGTACTTATACTTAAAAATTCTAAAAAATTAGAATTTGAATAAATATACTATTAAAAGGAAAAATGGGGGCGAGCTTGCTTAAAAAAAATCACCCTGTATATTAATATTATACTTGACTGCTTTTTTAATTTAAAACAATTATCAATGCAACAATTTTCCGGAATCATGATGAATACCTGCATATATTTGTGCAGTTTGATTATTATAATATATTATGCTAATAAAAATGTATGTTTAAGTCTTAAAAGTAGTTTATGTTGCTTATACAACCTCCCACGTTCCGTGCATTAAATTTAAATTTTAAATTCGCGCATATATAAGGACCGCTACGCCCGAAATTGGCATCACAATACATCCCGAGTTCACATCGACAACTACAGGTTGAAGTTTTGAAATCAGTCTTAAAGACAACTCAAGAAGAAATCTACCAAGCAGAAATGGCTTCTTTCAAGTATCTGGTAAGTCAGGCACATTTTTATTTCATAAATTCGAATAAAATCAACATTAAACCTCGTAAAAATCGTTTCTTTAAATCCGTACAGTCCAAGTCGTTTTCGTATAAATGTATAAAATACGATCGATTCGTTCCACCCTTCACGTTTGTCATCACACGATTTTTCGATCGGTGTCTAGTGTCTACATTTTATATCAATCGGAAATTCCGCGTCAAGGTCGATAACTTTATATACTATAATATAATATAACGTCCATGTATTTTTCGTTGGATGTTCGGGGATCGTATTGGTGGGTATCGTCGGAATAGTTATTTCAAATGTTGAAACGATAATCGTTCGATATTTACGGAAAATATTTTATCATCCCTCGGCGATGACATTCATGTAGGTGTCCTGCAATAAAAGGTATGAATTGAAATCAGTATATATGTAACCTATATCATACTTATTCGATAGCGACTCGTTTACCTTACGATTTCAAAAACGATTTGATCTTGTTTATAATTAGATTTATTTTTTTGTCGGTCGTGAATTTAAATCCAAATATAAAGTCCGAGTGCAATAATTAAAAGATAGAAATCACAAAATAACTTGATAACTTAAATAGAAATAAGAAATCGGATAAACAATGAACATTAATGTAGGTGCAATATAAAATAAAATAATAATAAGTAACCATTATAATACATAATATGTTTATCAAAGAAAAAAAATCAATTACAGCATTAACAAAATTACCGTTTATTAATAGAGCCGTGTTAATAGGGGATAGAATAACATATTATATCTAAGGGAGGCATGTGGAATATTGAGTTCGTCCGACAATAATATGCAATTACGATCGTCGAGTAGACGTCTATATATATACATTATACATATATAGGTATCTACTAATTATTATATATACATATATATATAATATCATGCCGACGCATTAATGGAAAAATAAATAACTTTTCTATCGGTTCCTATAATATAATAAAACGTCCGTGCCACCGGGTAGGTATAACCCAGAGCGGCAGTAGATGAGTGTGGTGCGGTTACCTACCTATATAGTCTGATACTACGATACGTGTCCTGGGAGCCAAGTTTTCTTGAATCTAGGTGTGAATGAAACTCTCTGAATTAATTGCCCAAATCCATTAACTCTCCGTTCGTAAGAACTCATCGCGCCAGATCGGACCCTCGACAATTGCGCCGCGATTCACTGGCAAAATATTATTATGTGTAGGTGCACTTCAAATTGGTCAGTTAAAAACCTTCGTAGACACGCGACCAAATTTAAAGACTGCTCGCAGCATAATGTAATATGATTTTTAGGTACCATCGTCGTGACAATATATCGATCGGTTTTATCTAATAATTTTGTTCATCACAGATATTCGTCGCCTTGGTCGCCCTCAGCGTGTACTCCGTTGTCTCCGAAGAAGCACCAAAAGCCGAAGAACAAGTTGGAAGTGAAGCCGCCAGAGTAAAGAAACACGCTTACATCGCTGCTCGTAAGTATAATGCAATACCACGATTACACAAGTCCCGCAATGTTTGAACTCTGTTTGTCGGACTGCTGTTCGGAATTCGACTAGAAATCACATCGATAATTTTTGAAAAATAATTTAAACTGTTTTATTTTACAACAGCTTTGGCCTACTCTTCTTCAGCCTACCCATACGCTTACTCAGCTTACCCGTACTCGTCTTACCCGTACTCGTACTCGTACCCGGCCTCATACTCAAGTGGTTATGCTGCTTACCCAAGTGCTTACTCCGCTTACCCGAGTTATTCTTACGGCAAGTACTGGCCAAGCAGTGCGGCTTACTACCCAACCTACAAGTCCGCCTACCCGGTTTACCACTACTGAACACGGCTCCCGACCAACGCATTTCAAATCTTCCGGAAACAAACGTAGTTATAAGATAATTGTATAAAACTTTTTTCACAATAAATATGTGATCTTTCTTCAACAAACCCACTACGAGTCAATTTTATTTATTTCATAGTTTTCCTCGGTATACCTACATCACAGTCGTAGCTGTGCTATATAATATAACCTGCAGACCACAGCAGTGGCGTCGAAAAACATTACAATTGTTTGGCTATATTGCTATAGGTATTGGCTATAATATGTGCAACACAATAATAATTGTTGTACATCAAGAGATCATGCTGTGTTGATATTATACCTAAACGTACACCGCGAGATATAAAGATATAAGTAGCGTTGGAAATAATGTACGTGTTTTAAATCTATTAAGAAAAAAAAATGTTTTCTTATTTCTTAAAAAAAAAACAAAATTTCATTAATACAAAATTATCCAACACAGCTATCCAAGAGGAATAATTGCCTGTTTTTTTTTTTATAAATTTCGCTCCGAGCAGTTACCGTTACAATGCTTCAGTGTCAGTCAATTATGTTTGTCGTTAAAATAAAAATAATCATATTATTATTATTATAGGTAAATCGTCATAATATGAGAAGATCGAAACATGTGCAAATTTAATTAAATCGTATTACTGCGTACATAGTATTGTTATACTATGCTTTCTTAAGTTAAAAACAATTACCAATATAACAATTTTCCGTAATCATGGCGTAGTGCACCTGTATGTATTGGCTCAGCTTGATTATTATTATTATTTTATATTATGCTGGAAAAAAATAAACATAATTAAGTCTTAATAGTTTCTGTTGCTAATATACGTCCCGCGTCACGTGCATTAAATTTACATTATCTTCAATAAAATTGGTTAGGTAATTTTATTTTTTTATCTTAGTGAATTCAATTTTATTTTTAATTAAAAATGTTGTCTAAAGAACAAGTTTTAAAATACCATCATATTTATGTCAATATATACATAGATGCTTTGTAGTTAAAATTTCTAATGTTTTCAAAGTTTAAAATCTTTGTTTTTTCTTTATCAACTTTAAATTAAAATCATGAAATGTTGGCGTTTTATGTGCCTGTGTGGCTGTGTATACACTTTTAAAAAGGTATAACTATTAACCACCATTATAATATTATTCATGTACATATATGTAAACTTACTGTAGTTGTCTGGTCTTAAATAAATTATAAAATATATACAAACTAATAACTATTTACGAATAGATCGTAAAAATTGATGGAGCACAAATCAATCAATCAAGTTTGTATATCAAGGCGTTAAATCGATATCTTTTTTTCGTTTTAATTTATAATAGATGCATGTATAATACGCCTCGCTTCTATATAGAGTAGGTTCGTAAAATTAGTTTTTAATTATTTTTTTTTACACAATGCTATATTATAATGGAGATATTAATATTACCGTACACAACGCCACATTGTTTTTGTTAAACCGTTTAAAGTTTACAAAACGATGTTTCATCGCGTTGACTCGCGGTCATAGTAGTTTGTACACGAAAATAATTATTAGGACAGAGTTATATGCCTTTAGACAATATATTTATTAATTACTTTAACAACATTATGTAATATACAGACATGATTAAAGCAAATTTAACGATAAAAAAAAATATTTATAGGTATAGTTTGCAGGTCGTCGGAGAATTAGTAGAATACTATCATCACAATACCCGCGACTACTATAGATTGTAGTTCGTATCATATTATATTATTAATATTGTAAACTACTACTACAGTCCCGAGCTATTATAATTTGTGATCCAGTCACTTATACTTCTATTTACGAGGCACCAGATATTATATTTATTGTGGGCGGATTATGTGTGTGTGTGCATGTCAGATTTTCTGTTTTGATTTACATCCCCTCATCGCTTTGCAGTGGTGCCATTGTTTTTGACTGGATTTCAAGAGTTCCAGCGTAGTGAATATAGAAATTTATGTTTCCCAGGCATTGATTATATTTCAAAATATGATTAGGAACGGAGAAAAAAGAACTTTTAAATTCTAACTTAACCGATTTGTATAATGTTATCATGTTTGAAACAAAGTATGAATAGTAATATGTATTGTACTGCAGGGCGATACACAAGACTTAGTATTTCCTACCCCCTTTTATCCTTTAATAATGCGCTTTTATTCATATTATGATTTTCGGAATTTTCAAGTATACTTAAAGATCATAATCTTGAATAGGTACTTGGGTGTTTTATACTATTCTAGAAGGTTGCTGTATTCCTGTGGCGATCCGAACTTCTTATTTTTCAAATAAGAATTAAGAACCATCCATTTTTACTGTAAATTATTAAATAGTCACAAGATTTTTTGAAAACGTTGGTGCTAAATACATCAAAATTCAAACAAGCAGTTTCTGTGTTATCAAACTTCATGTAGGTACCAGGTACCTACAAAGGATAACAACCATTAACAATGGTTTTACACCAAATAAAAAATTGATGTAATATTCATTTCAGCATAGTTGTTCTATTGAACTTTGATATTTTTTAAAAACATAAAATGATAACCATATTAATTACTGTAATTTTAAAAACATTGTTTTATTTAAACCTAATATCATGGACTTTTATTACTGTACCTACCCATATTATGGCCTTTAATGTTTAGAAATTCGATAAACTACACTCGTTGGAATTTAATTTAACATAATGTACTTACATCGACATAAAAGAAAATCTGCTTAAAAATATTGTAGAAAGGCTGTTTCGAAAATTAAAAAATAAGTTTTTTTCATCGACGCGGAAAATTCCTTGAATGTCATAAGCAAACCTAAGTAGGTATTTGATTAAAATATATAGTGTTTGATGCTTAAGTATATTATGTACCCATACATAAAAGTTCCAAAAATCAGAAATGTAATAAATTCGTTATTAATAGACAAAATGGGAGCGACCGCATGCTCGCATCACCCTGTGTGCATACATAATATGATTATTATGTTTTTAACGATCACATGATATATACATATACATGAACACAGTGAACCGAACCAGCCACCGTCATGAAAACTTATTTTTTGCTCAGCAAAACTTCGACCAAAGATATGATTTGTTATTATTCTTATATGGAGTTTTGTTAACTCCACACGGTGTATGATAAAATAATATAACAACGAATACCTATCACAGTCTGTGTTTTGACTTGCGAATAATATTCCTTAGCGGCCTTAACATCATCATAAAATTCGGAATTCTACATCGAGTTTGACGACGGATATTATATAATGCGTTTATGCAACAATAATTGATACCACATAAGTTATACCCAGGTAACGCCTAAACTTGTTTTACTCGAATACAATATGTATTATACAGTTTCAAGGGAACACATTGTTGCTACACATATTTTTACGTACCACGTACGCGTCTTTTGTTTAGCGAAACTTGTGACGTCGACAGTGTTATATTTTTATTTGCATAGGTACTCGGAGCGATCTAATATATCGCTTGCAATAAATGACAAGTAAGTACTTACTTGTTATTATTGTTACTTGCTATGTGTTGCGATTACATACCGTTTATTAGTATGTTGCTATTATAGGCCAAAGGGAGCGTGGCACACTTATATTTGTATATGAAATGACCAGCTAAGATTATTTTTTTTGAATCTTAATTCGTGGTGAGTATTCATGCGGTATTTAGAAGGAAATTAATTTTTAATCATCTACCACAATTTATATTTGTATGTTTTATTGTATGAGAAACTACTTTTATCAAAATGAAGGGGAGGGATAACTATTATATTGAAATACGGTACTCCCTAATTAAAAAATAATATTGAACTAAAAAAAAGTCTCACGCTATCACTAATGTTACATGAACCTATTTTTTATTCGCATATTTTAAGAATTTTTTGATCATATTGGACAGAATATTTCAAGGTCTTTTGATGCATGATTGCTCGTCATTCGTTAAGTTTTTGAAGGACACAAAATCTTAGACTGTAAATATTTACAACAAAAAAATATTTATTCTAATTATTATTTTTATAATAGTGTCTAAGATTTTTTAGATTTGATTATCTATGTAAAATACTAAAATTACTCTTCAAAAGTATTTTGATTATAGGTATCCATTTATAAATCAATATACTTAGAAGAGTATATTATTCCAATTCCGAATTTTAACTTAATAAATATGGGTTATCATAATCTTTTTTGTAATAATATAGCGATATAAATATTGCTAACATAGAAATAATGTGTGTATAACTCATTAAATGCATCACCCAGTTCACTAGAGCCAATATTTTTTTTAAAATTAATAACGCGAGAAACTGTATAATAATAATAATACTATGAGAAGTACGTCCGATAAAACATCGTGGTGCAGTATGATTCTTTTGACTTGCTCAATCAGCTGATATTCTTAAATATAATATTAAGCTATCCGTAAAAAAAAATGTTCACAAAAAATTAAAAACTTATAAATAACCAATTGTATGGACTACGGAAAGATATCAAAAGTCAATGCACACAATATATAAATATATCGAACACGAGTAAATGAAAAAGTCCATTACAACTTTCTCAAAACATTTTGTTATGTACCTATTGTGAATTAATCCAAATTAAATCGAAATTATTAAAATGTTTATTGTACCAGAGGGAGAGGGGTGATAAAATATATACACATAAATGTGCCAACATGAATTATTTTTCTCTTACCAACTTTAGAGTTATCCATTACTCACCAGAGTGTCTTCCTATGGTAGGAAGACTCCAAAAGTTTCACATTGCTACTTTAAGCGTATAGAAATCGGACACAGATGACAGTTTAAAAAAAATTGTTTTGAACACATTTCTAGAGAAAACCCAGTACTCGCGTTTTTATCAAAAATCTATTTTCGTTGTTTAGTTTTGGTTCGGAAGTTGATAACACAGTATCATAAGTACATAATTGTTTACAATAGAACATCAATGATTATATTTTATCTGTGGCAAAAACAAAATAAATTTCGACTATTTGTCGGTGTTTCCTACAAAAACTTGCTACAGATACAACTCGGGATAGGTACATCTAATAAGATCGGTCGTAATAATCGATATAATACATGGGGTGTAACAGAAGAACTGATGAAAAACTTGTTATAATCAATATTTTTTTTCATTATCATTTATAGCACTTATTGAGCTACATGTATAATATAAAAAACAATTTATTTTTTTTTATACTGAATATAGACGATTTAAAATTTGACTAAATTCATTTTTGGATAAGTTCAAAATAGCCAATTTGTGAATCTGATTATAAGAACAATTTTGATGGTGAAAAAATGTATCTAGGTTTACTACTCATAAAGGTAATGTTAAAAAGTGTTGTCCTATGTTAAGGTGATGTTTTTTTTTTTGTCAGGTCTATCTGTTACACTTCGTATATGAGACGTGTAATAATCAATAATGTATTGTAGTATAATAGTTTGCCATAAAGTAAAAATAATATAATATACCTACCTAATAGTGCTCTCAGCCATACAAAGCTCAATCACATACGAAGTAATACGTTTATTGTTGCCTATATACTACATTACTACGATAATGATATGTATCTTTGTACAGGTTCTATACATAAAATATATTTATTTATAATACAGTAGAACCCACTTGTTACGACGCCTCGCATACAACTATATTCCAGATAAAACGATTCCCAGCCATGTGCTCGCAGGTTGGTTTTATATCTCGCGTGCAGTGCATTTTCGTCGTTCGGATATAACGACCGGATTCTCTAGGTCCATCGAAGATCGTGACAAGCGAATTCCACTGAACACTGTAGGTACTGTGGTGCACTGCAATCTCAGTTTTATATATAATATGATCATGTTCAAGACCGAAAGGACGATGCTCAGAATATTGGTACGGTTTATACAATTTATAACAAAAGAAATAAAAAACGAGGAAATCTGGTACTATTCAAAATTTAATCGTCGGAGATTCTAAAATATTTACAATGTTTATAATATAATTTTGATAAATCAAAATTGTCAACAAGTTAAATATGAATAATACTTAAAACACAAAAATAATGTTAGCAATCAAAATAAACAAAAAATACAAATAAGTACATAAAAAGTAGCGGACAGGTAAAATAAATATAAATTATAGGTACAATTAATATAATTTATGATTAATAATTATTATTTCGTAAACTCTGCTATATTATTTTAAAATTGTCCTATTTGAATTTCTTTATTTTTGAAGCTCTCACATTCGTTGTGTAATTTGTCTTGCAAAGTATTTTTTTTTCACCAAACACGTCATTTGTTGCACTCATAGCACCGATTTTGAAATCCATAATTACATATTTTTATTTTGAATGTCGAGAAACTTGAATGCATTTAATGATAACTTTTTGTAAGACAGTTGTATATGATTTTTTGACTCATTTGATAAATATGTGTACACAAAAGTAGATAGTAGATACTTATTATCCTCTCCTAGTATCACGTAAATGTATTGAAACATATTAGATGAACACTTGAATGTACCATCCATAAACCATGATTCAGATTTTGTTAGAATATTTATGGCAAAGTCAGAAGCAAATAACAAAATTCTTGAATCAGGTTGTTCACTGTTAAAATATCATGTGAATGGTCGAGGATCAGCCCCCATTGTAGTTTTCCACTCTTCAGGGGTATTGAAAACAGAATTTATTGGTTTTCTAGGTATGGTGGTAATTTCGAATATTTTGTTTTAACGAAGAAAAATTTCCAACTGCTACAGCTGTATCCTCTGTACACATACAATCATATAATTACATCGTAGTTTCCCATCGATCGTCGGTGAAATAAAATTAAAAATAATCGTTGATATTTTATTCCTTTTCTTTCTCATAAACGTTTAGGAAACCTTAACTATTGCGGACCGTACCAGTATTCCACGCTTATAAAGACCTTACCAGTTTTCCGTTTACCCAGAAAGACATACGAAATTTAACGCGTTCAATTAAAAATGTGATTTTGTTTATTTCATACAAAATCTCATCTTTAATGAACTATCAGAAAAGATATTCCTATATTTTAGTCGATTGCAGAAATCATTGAATCGTACATGAACTATTTAACGTTAAAAATCTCAGTAATAGTATAATGGTTCCCTTGAGTGCTTAATATTTAAATATTAATAAATACTATGGCTCACGAATGGCGTCGTGTGCTTCGCTATTCGTACCTGCAAAACGGTTGACTAACACGTAAACGATGCTGCGCCGTCGACGACCGTGTAATAATATACGAATTATGATGTGTGTAATTTATTATTATTATTATTACACACCCACCTGAATAATGTCGTATAATAAACGTCACGTCATTCCGAAGTAATAACTACAACACGCAATCTGTTTTAAGTGTGCGTAATTCGGGAATACGATCCGCCGATACGATTTAATATTATAATTATACATTATAGCGGTTTAAGTACCTGAGTTCTATTATGTTTGATTTCCGACAGATTTCGGCGTGCACAGTCCTCTGCGTGTGCAGCTCAATCGTATAGTAATGTAGGTACATAAAGCGCTTATGACAATAACGATAATAACGATAATCTGCAGTCGGCGACCTTAACCGCAGTTGAAAAAAATTAGCGAAAACAAAAAAAAACACACAAACGAAAAGGGGCAATTAAAATAATTGTTATCGTTAAGTCCAAGGATACGACGGCCGCGTCGCCGCAATCCCGAATTTCCGCGCCGTGATAAGCGATATCGGCGATAACGATTATAAGACCATAATATATATAGTAATAATAATGGCGTACTGCATTGCCGCCGGGTTTTCGCGTAACAAACGTAAAAAAACGAATGTCATTAGGGAAAGATGAACGCCAGTGATATATAAGGACCTACCGTTTGCCGGTGTCAAATCATTCGTTTCGCATCCCTCGGTCCAAGTGGTACAAGCTATAAAAATTATATTCATTATTAGCAGTGTATATTATTAGCTACGCCCGTCTTTTTTTCGCGTCCAACTGACGAGATAAACGGACGACTTGATACTATACTATCATCGACAACTCATCGGCAGCTACCTCGTAAAAAAATGGCATCTTGCAAGTTGACGGTAAGTGAATGAAAAAATGCACCGGAAAAATCCTATTGTTGCGCCGCGAGGCGATGGCAGCAGGTTCTCGGTATTTTTTATTTTTTCATAACGACAATAATAATATTCATAATATTCTCGAAATGAACATCACGCTGTTTTTCTGGTCGCTGCAATAATATATCTTCTATCAGACTCGTGAATAATCTCGTCGTTTCGTTTTTTTTTTCAAAGTTTTGTTTCGCACTTCTCATTGTGTCAGTCTTTGCCGAAAAGGATGCACCGAAAACGGCCGCCGAAAACGAGAGGGTGAAGAAAGCTGCAGTAATCCCACCACCTGCTTCAGGTACGTTTGCATATATATTTAGTGTTATACTGTTATAGCCGTATGGTTAGGATTATGTTTATGACCTAAACAAATATTCTTTAAAAAAAAAACGCTCGGAAACAAACCTTAAAAATATAAAAAAAAAAATGTAGTAAAAACCGCTTTAAAAAAAATGTACTTTAAAAATACGTTATAAAGATGTTTGTATTAATGTTATTTTCTTTTCTTTTCACAACATTAATGAAGTAAGTAGTATTTAAAAGCTATCGTGTAAATAGAGAGTACATTTTACTCCATATCACCAACCCAGTCCAAGTCCTACCCTCAGTCCAATACATTTAAATGTTCACCATTTTTTAAGTAGGTACAATTATTCGCCATCATTCGCCATTCCTATAAATTCCTAGGATTCCTATAGGTAATGAGTTTCAGAATTCTTACGAAAAAATTTCACCAGCAAAAAAAAAATTGCTCAACGGGTGGGATAAGTATGGAAAACTAAAATGGGTAGAGTATGGTTGTTCCACATCATCAGATTGTCACTTAATCTAAACATATTACAGTTTTTATTATTTGAGTCTACACAATGCAGATTGTAACTGTATTAAAGTCACTTACTAATTATTTATATCGTAAAAAAGAATTTATCTCATAAAAAATCATGCATTTATTTGCTATTTTTCTCAAATTTTGAAATTATTTTCCAAAACCAATGGGGAATCAAAATTAACGGAAAAGTGTGTGAGACCAAAAGAAAAATAAATAAATGAAAAATTTATGAGTATTAAACAACATTCTAAATAATTTCTAACTATTATTATTATATATAACTTATTTACTTATTAAAACTATCCCTGTAGGTATGTGTAAATTATAATAATTATTTTATGCGCTCGATTATTAAGTTCAACCACGGTCCCGCGTTTGTGGAGTAAATCACAGACAACTGCTACCTACATTTCAAATCAGATTAAAGTCTCAAACTTTACGCAATTAAATACACGATTCGAATAATTTGCCAACGTTTGAAAGTCAAATAACGGTGGTTTATAATTCGTTGGACTGTGAAAACAGATGAACGCTATGATGGAGAATATAATAATTATGAGCAAAGCAATTTTATAGGCTATCGGATAGCAAAATTAATAAAGTCAATGTGCGGCCGGTCGGTCTACATAATATCATATATTTATAGTGCATAATACCCGCGTTTTATGTTTGCTCATTTCTAGTCGGTTTGTTGAAATATGTTATTTATTTTCATCGCTCACGATTCATTTGCACACCGTGGTCGTAGTTTTCCGGTTAAAAATTGTAATGAATTTGTGCCTTATATCATAGTACTCTACTACTCTGTCTCGTTATTTATTTTCAGAACTAATAATAGCTGTAATACTTCTATAAAAAAATAATTGAAAACCCAGTTTTGGTATATATGAAAAAAAAATACCATTAATGAAAACTACTAAATATGTTTTATAGAAGATTTGTCATAATAAAATATATATGAATAATAAAGTCATTAGGTTTAAATAAAATAATGACTGTAATATAATATCAAACCTAAATCAAACCTTGAGCGAAAATTTTTTTGATCTGATGAATTAAATAGGCTTATGATGACGTAGTCTTTTAGCTCACATATTTTGTTCGCATTGGAAATATAAAAGAAAAATTTGAAATCCTCCAAGAGCAAATTAAAACTTGCAGTAGTCTCAAGCACAAGTCATTCGCGTTTTCGATTTATGCGATTGGTGTTCGTGATGATATTATATTTTTTATTTTAGTCATAATCGCACGAAACGTTTTATATATTATTATGTGTTTAAAAAATAAAAAGGAAAAATCTATGGTAGAGAATAAAAATTGTCTTCTCTTGTAAAACATAATATAAATTGTACGACGAGGTACAATAATATAATATAATATATGCGTATTGTGTTTCGTTTTAAATAAAAAAAACGTGATCATTTTTTCTTTCTTTAAAGAAACATTAAAATCTTTAGCGCTCTCTAAAAAAAAAAAAACTTTTAACTATACATGGAAAGTATATGGTGGTGGAACATTGTTATAGCACGAAACGTGTAGACTGCAGACGATTTAATACATCTAAATACACGGCTGGTTTAAGTGATGATAATAACAGTATTATGATAAAAAAAAAATCGGCCTTTCTAAAAAACGCACGGGGTGGCTCATCAAGCGATATATTATATAAATTAATTTACTCGCCCGGGGCACATCGCAAAGTGAAAAAATATGTAAATGCCGTGAGGAGTTGAGGGGGATGGCGTGGCGCCTTGTTTGCGACGGTCTTAAGGAAATGAATTGCTCTCGAATAGCATAGAGATATTATATTATCATCAAGTCGCTTCGTCGCTCCGGAAAGACGGGTCGTAACGAAAAATACGTATACGTGTGCAAGACGGAAACGAAGGAAACTAATTAACGAAACCAAAAACGAGTTTTCCATCTCGACACTGCCTGCCCACATATTATTATTGTTCGAAATCCCCGCGAGTCTGGTGCGACGTTTCCGCTCGGCACTCGATCAGAAGGTAAAATTGCAACGATAACGTCATGGCCAGGTTTAGAATTTTGGCGTCCGCTGTGTAATTTTATAAAACTACACACCTCTTTATTACGTGCGAGGGATTCGGGATTGAACGAAATGTTCTAAATATTACAAAATTAAAATATATAAAAAATGTACAAATCCTTACGTCTTGTTGCATTATTGTATCGCTACGACCAAGCACGTGACAGTGTGTACCTCCTACCTGTTCAAATATTCGTTTATTATATTCTATCGTCATCGTTTCGCCTAAAAACAACGATTATTATACTACAGTGCATTTTATTTTATTCATTCGCTTTTCATTTTCAATATTATATTCGGTTGGAGATAATATTTTAAAACCGAACTGACGTTTAGACTACGCGACTGATATGAAAATCCCGGATGCCATATAATAATTAATTTACATGTTATTATAGTCGCTAGATTTTAACGTGCTCGGTGTTTTCACGTCGTCGGAAAAAGAATAACGATATTATGATTTGCAAATTCCCCCGACTAGTATATGAGGAAGTAAAATCAAAACGGGGGTGATTTCTTTTTTTCAAGTCCGTGCATGACGTTTATCACACGAAATATTATTTATCGTGCAGGTGCATTATACGTGCGAGGTACGTTTTCAATTTTAGCCTTAGCGAAAAACTTTTACTAAAAATTCACCGATTCTATACCGCTAGTGATTCATTTAACTTTAGACACTCATTATTTCAAAAAATATTAATGTTTTTGAAAATGAATTTTTCACGTGGTTTCAACTGTTTCAAATCGTTACAAAACCGCGTTTTTTTAAAATTTTTATCCTTATAATTTAAGGACTCCACTCATATAAACTTTAAATGTTTATAACTCATAAACTATACTCGTCCTAAATTCGATTTGTATGTAACAAAAAACTTATTAAAATATTTTGCTTTGGAATATGGAATTAAAATTTAAAACTAAATGTTGTTATTAAAAAAAGTAAAAAACTTAAAAATTATAAGGATACAAATATATTTAAAAATATTTTTATTTTTTTTTTAATGTCGCTACTTGATTTTGAACAACTGAACCCATCTAAAGAATGTTTTATCAAAATCATTAATACTTTTGGAAATAATAAAAGAATCACCTGAAACATTATTTGATTCGGTTATGTCTACACACGCTACCAGCCCCATGTTTATGCAATGTTTATCGATTTTGATTTCAAAATACACAATTGGTTTCAGGAATTTATGGAATTTTGAAATTTCCAGATAGGCACCTATAATTATTTCATACCTAATTTATTTTACACCTACGTCAAATTGCCTGAAATCAGCGTTTTTATTGTCGGTGAGCAATTTTCCTAACGACTAGTCGGTATGCGCAGCGTCCGTTGATCATAATAATACGTTATAGTATCAGTCCACCGTCGCCGACCAGCAGCCCCTAAAACCTGCTCACCCTAAATCAGACGGTAATAAATCACGGCGGTATGGCCATCACGAGGGCGTGGGGTTTACTAATCCGCTCCAGGCAAAATAAGTAGTTCGAATGGTTGCCGCCAAATTTTTAGCGAAAGTCGATGGGAAAATTCGGTCTAGCGCGTTTCGAAAGTGATGGGATAAAATACGACTGGCGCGCGGGGAATTTTAGTAAAATTAAAATTAAATTAAATTAAACTCGTAAGTGTAGCGTGCATGTTGCACACATCGTATATTATGTGCATTTGACGTGATTCACAATCAAACCTATATCTCTGCATTACGAACGATACCATGTACCAATCAGCGTCGTTCAGTCGAAAGTCTGTACCTAGTGTAATGATATCGTAGTATGATTCCAGCACAAATATCGTGCTTAGTATAAACAATAATGATTTTTCTAGAAAAAACTCCCAACGTATTTGACATTATTATAGAATAAAAGATTTTTTATTCAAAACAATATATTTAAATTTTACAATCCACACAAACATGGTAGAATGAGTAAGGCTGATGACAAATTTTACAATGGCATTTGCATTAAGAGTAATTGTAATTCTCCGAGAGGTGGCACCTGACAAGTTTATAGAATCCATAAACAATAAAAAACAAAACTTGTTATATTAAATTGTAGTGATGAAAACCACCTATGAAAATCTCGAAAATGTATGAAATTTTAAACTCGCATATTATTAAAGTATATATACGCAAGACACTATTAAATATAGCTAAATATTTCTTCGTATCACATACAGGTGTAACAGATAGACCTGACCAAAAAAAAAAAAAGTGATGCTACCTTAATTAGGACAACATTTTTTAACATTATATGAGGAGTAAATAATTTAAGAAATATACCCATATCAGCAAATTTCCTAAAATTATATTTTGAAAACATTTATTTCCAAATGAATTTAATCAAAAAATTATTGATATTTTCAAAAACTCTAAAAAATAAACTACTCGACTTTGATAAAATATGTTTTTACCATCAAAATTGTTCTTATACTCAGATTCCGAAATTGGCTATTTTGAACTTATCCAAAAATAATTTAGTCGAATTTTAAATTTTTATATTCAATATTAAAAAATAAAAATATTTTTTTTTATATTAAACATTATGTAGAGCAAGTGACTATGAATTATGTATATAAAAAAAAATTCGAAAAATTGATTATAACAAAAGTTATTGCATTAGTCAGTTCTATCTGTTACATGCCCTGTACATCGTGCTAAGTTTTCTTTACATTTTTTTAAGTACATATTCTGCACAGAAATTATTGCATGGTCTCAGAAACATTCGAACTATACTAATGTTTCATTTCATATTTAGTTGCGGCCGCGTACGGATACTATGGCAGTCCTTATGGCAGTTTGTACGGCAGCCCTTATAACACCCTATACGGCAGCCCTTACGGTCAAGGTTACGGCCAAGCTTACGGCCAAGCTTACGGTTACCCGTACGGATCGCACCAGGGAAAGTACGATGATGGCAAGTACCACCATCACGCGGCTAAGTACGATGATGGCAAGTACCACCATCACGCGGCTAAGTACGACGACGGCAAGTACCACGCTGGAAAGTACGACAAGGCGACGGTGGCCACAGCATTGTACAGCAAGCCGTATTCAACCGGACACGACGGGTACAACTACGGCTACAACGGTTACAACGGCTACAACGGTTACAACGGTTACAACGGTTACAACGGTTACACCGGTTACAACAACGGATACAACTATGGTTACAATGGTGGATATCCGTACTCTCACTATCCATACAACAACCAATACTACAACCACCATCAAGCATCGTACCCTTACGTCTACTAGGCCGACCACTTCAACCGGACGATTTTGTTTGACAGTTTATTTTCTTCGATCCCACAAAACACTATTGTTACCACGCAAAATAATAATATACTCTTATAACGATCATTATAACGATTATTCTGCAGTATACGATTCGTTTTATAAATGTAATAGAGTTTATTTTAATATAATTATAATATTATTATACTCAATGATGATATTACGTAGGTATTATGTCAAAACTTGGATTATGTATTCCGTCAGATTTTAACGCGAATAAACAATTTAGACACTAACTGCTATTATTAATTTATTGTGCTTATATGATGCAAAACACTCACAGAGACGATGCGATAAGGTATTCTCTGTAAGTATAAATTATACACCTACAAAAAGGAGTTCTTACCTAGCGATCGAGTGACTTGACGACAGTGAATCATCGCGGAAAAACGATGACGGCTGTAGGCTGAACCGCCGTTTAAATTGATGTTTGCCTTTTGCTCCGTCTCGAGGCATTGCCCGTTGCTGTGAAAAAAAATCCGAGGTTAATAATGATAATAATATAATATGTATAAGCACCTACGATTTACGAAAGAAAAATGTACCATAAATATTGTCTCTGCAGTGCCAGTACAAGCATGTACGATATTACTTAATATTTTACCTCAGCCTACAAGAGCAAAACAATCATTATTGCTACTTATAAACATTAAAACATTACACCACAAAATAAATTACAACTATTTTTACACCGAGGAAACTAAAGGTAAAAACAGTGAAACCTTGATTACTCGTACGACTTTAAGTAGAATTTTTAATAACTCGGAGTAATGTCTCGGACCCATGAACCTGCACGTACAATTTACTCGATCTTTTTTCGTCCCTCGATTTATTTATTGAGGTTCTGCTATATTATGATAAAACGCAGAATTGAGTAACCTTTAGAAACTTTGTTAAATTTAAAAGCAATGATTAACCATTTTACTTGGCTAAAAAATTTCTAATCCGAACTTGTTATTAACCCGTAGATTTTCTATGGCTTCTCAGACATTACGACTGGTTTCCTTTTGATAGAATACATATATTTTCATGCCGGCATGATTACAGTCTCCGTCGATCCACATAATGAATTTTCGTCTAACAGAACCAATTTTGTGTTGTTAGTTTTAATATTAGTTAACCACTTGTCTTGACTCACCATCAAACTTAAATGTAAGAATACTATCCGTATCTGTACGTTGGATTTTAAACGATATTTTAATTTTCAAGTGAGTTATGAGCATTTTTAAATAATTGCAATATTTTACATATCTATACTCATAACGAGTCATATTTCGCTTAAAAATTTAAATAGATATATCGCTATAAATCCAACGCACAAACATAGACAATGTTTCTTACCTTTGAACTTGCAATTTTCTTTATATCAAACCTGCAAACCTAAAACACACAAAATTTGATCTGCTGAACGTAACTTTGCTATATTGTCTTACGCTCGAAAGACGGATATAGATAACACGTCATGCAGGTGTGAGCTCACCATACACTGCACGTACAAGTTCACAATTTAGCGAATATAGGTAATCCTTGTCGTCGATCGTGTCGAATAACCTATATTTGCATTATGCATAAAAGTTATGATTTATGAGCAAAAAATTCTTTGCCCTACACGAACACAGGTGAGTCCACGGGGAAAATTGTATGCATAGGTATATTTATCGACGTCTCGTGATACGCGTATTGAAGTGTTGACAAAAAAAAAAAAGAAGAAAAAGCTGCGTACAAAAAATTTAATTTATTCCGGCCGTGTAATAGATTCGGCCCGTAATATCCGCACTAAAACCCGCAAGAGGGTTGTGGGTGGTCCGGAAAAATCCTATTAAAACACGACGGGGAGCTCGCCCCGTGGCTACTTTTTAGACACTTAAAACGTACAATTAAAGAAATTCACGCTGTTCGAGCACGTATCGCGACTAAACTAGTTTCGTTTTCGGCGGCTTGCAATAGATAATTATATTAGCAATAACAATATGACCAATCTAGTCTCGGGGTACGTATAATATAATTAGTATAATATACGTGTGTGTAGTGAGTTATATATGTCATTACGTCCACTCTCCATGTGTGCAGTCGAAAATCGATTTGTCCATCGAGAATGTACTAAAATAAAGTACCCAGAAATGTGTTCTAGAAATTCACGGTTATAAAATTATTATTGTCATTAACAACGCTACAAAAAATATTCTTCGAACAAGACTAGACAAAATCCAGATTGATACCACTAGATTGAAAAAAAATACAGCCTTATGTTGTTCCGTCGAGGATTTTAAAATTGGGCAACACAAGTGTCCCAGGTTCTGCATACCCACAACTTTATAATATTTACTAACAATGCGGCTGTTGTAAAATACTTAGTAAGAAAATTCCCACTAAAATAGTAAAATTTTCTACAAAAACTGACTTGACCTTAATTTGGCTTAATTGATAAGCCAATTTTTTATAAATTATATTTTGATATACCAATATACCTCATATAATATTATAGGCATAACTGCAAATGATGAATTATACTTTTAAATTAATTTAAAATAATAACAAACTAAAATTAACAGTATATAGTTAAAATATGAATAGAAAGTGTTTACATAGAAATCATAAAATATTTTGTTTTCAGTTGTCTTTTAAAATAGTTTGTATGATAATTATAATAATAATAATAATAATAGCAAAATAATTAACACTGATTGTGATTTTTGTAGTAAAAAAAATTTAAACGATAGTTGTCAGGTTTCAATTTTGGGCTGGGTTAATGTAAACTGGGCCTGCGATTACCTTAGTGAAGCTCGGCCCGGAAATGTCAGGTAATGAAAAGGGTCGATTGTAAACTAATAATTTTCACCGATAAAATATATTATGCACGACATAATATTTAATCGGAAAATAATAAATTAAAGAAAATATAACGTATGTATATTATGTTGTATACACATTTTACATAATTTATTTCTGTACAACGATAATTTGCATACTTATTAATAATATGAAAATCAAAATAAAAGGAAATAATTTTTGGAGGATGATGAAAATCACCTCATCGCATGCTGTCCTTTGTTTTATGCTAAATAGATCTCGAAAATATTACAAGATATAATAATTAATTAGATATGAAAAGATCTGAGCATAGTATTTTTACCTGAAAAAAAACTGGGCCGATAGCTTACAATCGCAATTTGGCTGACTACCTGAGGGATGCTTAACACCAGTGTGCCCTTCAGGGACCTTTAATCCGGCGCTCGTACTCACCCGTCGAAAATCCCGTGTATAGGATACTCAATAATACGCAAATAACGATTGGAAAAAATACATAAATGGATAATATTATTTACCAATAATGTAAATGTATAATTACCTGATTACTCGGCCGGTGTGTACAATAATACTATATACCTAGGTTTAGGTGACCGACAATTGATGAGTGGTGATCGCGTACACGAAACTCTTTCGAGTTTTCAACTAGTCCGCACCGAATCTCACTGGACCGGACCGACGACGACGCTTATTATTAGATTATAATATTTTAGTGACGTAAAAAAACAATGTACACGACACGGTCTGTTCGACGACGGAGCTACCAATCCACTAGTTTTCGATACTAACTGATATCGTACAATACGCGAGGATTTTACATAAAATTGAATTTAAATTAAACTATTTTATATATTATTATCAATTAATTATCGCGGAGTGTGTGGGGTTTTTAAAAAACACGACACGACGATTGGCAATGATGCACGCGATCCGCGATTACGAACATGACGGTGGCGATACGGTCGTCATCCGGCGAAGATGATATTATATTGTTGTATTTAATTTTACTAACAATTTACTTATAAACCACTTTTATTCATACCGTCGTCATATTACGGAATGCAAATGCGTGCGTATATACGATTAATGAGTGGATAAAATTACCTACCCAATGTACACGCCGCGGTCGCGAATTACAACTGTACTCAACAGGTGTCAGAGACGCGAAACCGACTTAACGGGGTCAAACTTCTCGTCCCCGTGATCGCGGACAGAGAGTGCGATGTCGTTCCGTGAACACCGCGAGAAGGGTTCGCACGGGGCGACTGGGGAGAAATCTGCAGGAAAAGTGTTTTATCCCACCCCCGTCTGCCGGTGCGCATGCCGGTCGCAGCGCGAATCCCGTCCCGTCCTCTGTCGCACCCTCTCGCCGTTTCACCCTCTCCACGAGGTCGCTTCCCCGCCGCACAGTTGTGCGCGCATCCCCTCGCCGGTCTCTCGCCCGCTCTCTCGGTCGCCGATGCATATAGAATAGTCGGTTTCCTCCGCTCGCCGCCGTCGCGCGTCCCGCGGCGATCCTCGTATAACGTTTTACTATATACACATGTCTATTATATACATATATAAGTTTATATACAATATGTATATACGCCGTGAGTATTATAATAATAATATTATGTCGCGCAGTGCATAACAGTGGAACATATTATATAGATAGGTTACCTGTAAAACTCTCTCTATATAATACACATATATTATGTACAGTTATATTATATACAGTTAATTATGTAGATAACAATATAAACTCGCATTATACCAGCAGGGGCGCCCATAAATCGATTTTCGGGGGAGGGGGGTATATACAAACTAAAACAAAAATATACTCATAGACAGGCTGCTCTTCTTGCAGGAGAGAGATGTGTGTGATCATAAATTAGGCCAGCTGTAAATCACTATATTTAGTATTTACACATAACTTATGATGGGAATGCATATTTTCACGATTGAGTGGTTATAAATGCGAATGAATGACTTTTTATTTACTTATCACTGAAACATAGGAATTTATAGTATTTTTCTGAGCTCACAAAAAATATTCATTACCTAATAATACGAAATCAATATTATATTCGTAAAATTCTTGCAGATAAACGGTTTTAGTATTTTACTAACTCGTAGATTATGATTAAAATAATTATCGATTCACTGCAGTCATCGTACACTAAAACTGAATTTTTATTTCGTTTTATAGCATTTTATAGTTATTGATATCTTTATTGTCATCAACAACTACCCGTTTCGCTTAGTTTGTTTACCAAACAAAACGTCCTAGGTAAGTACCTAAATCGTGTATGAGCTACCGTTTTATCGTCAAATGCAGTATCAATATTATTATTATTATTACGTCTTTAGGTTTTATTCGGTATAACAATATTAATGGCGGGGGACGAGGTGACCGAGTGGTCTGACTCTTCCGCTGCGACGCAGCCGGTCGCGGTTCGATCCTCGGCCACCGGGCGGCATTTTTCTCCGGACAAGTCGCGGTGACCGGAGAACAAGTGCTGCCATCCCCCACCCCCGGGGCATGGCAGAAACCTACGGGTGCCCCATTCGAAATTCTGCCAAAAAACAAACACACACGGGTTCCCCCTACCGTACCAAAAAAATCTACAAACAATCAATACAAACCTACAAATATACAATACCTACTAAAAAAAAAAAAAAAGCTAATGGCCACAGTTGCCGGGCTCAGGAAAAAAAAAAAAAAAAAAAAAATATTAATGGCATAATAATTGTTTCACTTAATTATTTAAACAGAGGTATGTATTACTTTACGTCAATAAAACACGCATACAACTGTACGTTTCATTTCGATATTTTGTACCAGTGTGATTACTATGTCTATATTGGTTCATAATGTCATAATATGCTTTTTATTCTAATTGAATTATTCTCGTTTTCAAGCTCATCATCACCAACAATAAATAACATGGTTAATGGTTATTTTAAGGAGATATCTTTTCTATATAGATCATTTTGTCTACTGCATAGCAGAGCTCTGAAAAAAACAACACAATGAGAAAATAAATAAGCCAGTCGTCTGTCATTATACATTTATCATGACGTGCCTGTTTTTTTTAAGCTATTTGGAAACGGACTTAATGTACCCTTTTAAACTCTTAACACTTAACAGTAGAAAAAATCGCCTCGTATAGTGTGAAAAGCGAATATGACTAATGGTTGTATTTTTTTTTAAATACATGCGTACGAACAGACATCATGATGTGTTGATAAACAAGAATTGTCCAAATTTGAATATATTGTGCTGATCACTTGTCAAAACGAAATAAATATTTATAATATTATAATATTACTTAAGTTGTCTGTTGCAATAATTATTGTTTTTGATTTCTGAACGTCAGTTACAAAATTAAAAAAAACAGTAACAAAAACAAAACATTTAAAACGGTTAAATATGTGACAAAATTAACACACATATTACGTACCTGTATAATAATGCATACCATTTTTTTCACATAATTTAAGCGTAAATCGTGTTAGTAAAATTAAAATTAAAAACAAATAATTTATAGTTTATAACGAATATAATTTAGGCCAAAATAATCTTCCCGCAGTACTAACCTGTACAGAGCACCACGTTGTTTTATTATTTTGATTAAATCTTCGTACGAAATCATTCCAACTTTTAATTAATATTTTCGAATGAATATTATATTATTTTAATGTACCTAAATGTTTTACTGTGTAATATAAAACTTTATATCGTAACGAAATTTGATATATTAGGTGTGCAATACCTATGAGTACTATTAATTAGTTGTTTTTTTTTTTTTAATGATTTTTGATAGTTAATTTTGATAACTATTAATTCGTAATTTTAATGATGAAATAAATAATATACATTAAGTGTATCCAATAGTCATCCTCACACTACATAGATATTTGTGAGAGAATTTCGAACTAAAGACATGTAATAAAGACAGTCAATTTTTATTTCATGAAACGGATCTAAGAAAGTAAGAACTTTATACTTATACATACCTACAAACATTTTAAATACTTTTTATTCGCATATTTTGTGAATATTTTCAAATATTTGAAGTATAAATTATTTACATAATTTTTAAGCATAACATTTTTAAACTTAGAAGAATAAAACTACAAAGATTTTAATAAACTTTTAACATAAGAGCTGTTTGTGGATAATAGATATCCATAAATTATACTAAAACCTCCGAAGGAAATTTCTAAACTGTAAAATGAATTTCTCGACATAATAAGGTCAATTAATTTTAGTCACATTATATGGAATTTCTAAGTTTTGACTTAACTATATTCTATTGTATTAGATTATTCTGTACACAACATATTTTCATTAAATCATATCTATTTTAAGGGAATTATAATGTTTTTAGTTAGAATTATCCAATTAGTTTTATATTAATAACAGTAATAATTCTTGATTAATTTATGTATTATTTCAAGTTGAAGTCGTTAGTATTGAAAGTTTTTCGTCTAACTGTACAGACAATTAGTAATTCCAACAGATTATAATATATATTATAATGAAAACCTAAATACTGCTGATATTCGCGATTCTGAGAATCCAAACCATAATTTGTTTTACTAAGGAAGTAAGAAAGTATAAGGACTAAATTACGAGTAACATAAATAAACAGCAATAATGAAGCTACATCACCTATAATCTTATTTTTCGCGTTAAGCCAATTTATTTTTCACTACGTAGAACGTTACTAAAAGTGTTACTATTAATATGTATTATTATGTATAATGTATTATATTTTTTATAGTTAACATATAGGAGTTTTATATTTTGTTTAGTTAACATATAGGTATATTACCAAAGCCGGATATCAGATCATTTTTAAATCAATGATGGCATTTTTATAAACCGGAAATTTAAGAATTTTTCAAGGATTTGAAAATTTTCTGATAAACCCTCCCCACCCGACTTCTATATTTTAAACTGAACAAAAGTATCTTTAAATACTATATTTTTAATAATTTATAGTTGGTAATAGATACACTTAATTTACATATTTTACTTACACAGATTATAAAATAGTAATAGTAAAAATTATTATAATTTGTGTATGAATAGTTGCCATTGGTTACATAAAAGCTACGTATCACCCATCTCCAAAGGCGGCGATATCAGTCAAGTATCAAAATATCGTCCAATTTCAATAGTTTCAGTTACCCCAAAAATATTTGAGAGTATTGTGTCTAAAATAATTAATCCATTATTTAAAAATATTATTATTAGTGAACAACATGGCTTTGTATCGGAAAGATCTATAACAAATCTTCTGACATTCCATCGTTATATCCTGGGTGCATTTAAATCAGGCTACCAGGTCGATGATGTGTTTACGGACATTTAAAAAGCATTTGATACAATTGATCCAAATATCCTTGCTATCAAATAACAATGTCTAGGTTTTCGAGACCCTTCCTCTCGTGGCTAGTATCTTTTATCACTAGTAGAAACCAATGCTTTAAATACAAATACTTTTGTTTCAGTTGCTTTAATGTGACCACACCTCTAGAATCCCTCGAGGATCTCATCTTGCACCACTATTATTTAATTTTTTTTCATTGATCTTTTGTTCTTAAGTTCACATATGTTATTATTTGACGATGATCTTAAAGTTTTTCATACATTATCAAAACATCTGACGATGCTTCAAAATGACTTGAGCTATTTATATGTTTGGTGTGACTATAATAATCTAAATATCCTCAAATGTAAAGTAATGACTTTTTTCGAAAAAGCGATCCACATACCTTTATAATTACAACTTAAATGATATGAAACTCGTGTCAACCAAAATAAGGATTTAGGCATCTATTTTGACAAGTCGGTCACTTTTAACATTCATTACGCACATATGCAAGCAAAGCGTCGTCCATGTTAAGTCTTATAAACAGAAGCTGCAAAGATTTTAAAAATTCAGTTTTGTTGAAAACATATTATACTGCGCATATTTAGGCTCAATGCTTGACTTTAACTCTATAATTTGATCACCAAATACGGCAGGTTCAATACAAGCTATATAGAATCAATACAAAATCGGTTTTTAAGAATAGCATCATTTAAATGTAATGTAATATGACAACCTCACTCCTCCTGCCAGCCAATGTTAACGTTTTTAAACATTGTATCAATAGAAACGAGAAAAATAAGGTCAGATTTCCACTTAGTTTTTAATTACTCAATGGAATATTACATTGCCCTAATCTACTAACCAAATTAAATTTCAGTAGTCGTAGCACTAAACAATCAAAATATACTTCTTATGTGCCATTTTTAATGACTTCCTAACTGTATAAATTCATTGTTCTTGTGTCAATTGTATGCTATTAAAATAATTATATTGTAATTGGGCAATTGCCCGTTCCAAATAAATAAATAACATTTTTATTATAATTATGATTGGGGATATAATTTTAACTTGTAATTGATGTCCAGTCGCTGTATTTTTTACCCACGTAGATTAAAACCGTAATCGCATATTTCTTTATTTCTGCTATAATTTTTTATCCGTATGAAAAAATGCCTTATTACTATCCGCCGATTTAAAATTAAATTTAAAAAAAAAAAATATTGAACACCATTATTCGAATATTAAATAACAAATTTAACAAAGTTTAAATCATGTGAGAATTGGCCTTTTTACAGGAACAAAATGCACTGGAAAAGCTATAGTGCCAACTGCCTAGTAATATATTATATTCATAAAATATATTGATTGCCTGCCTAAAAAAATTGTTCATAAAAATAACAACTTTAATGCGATCAAACAGTCGCTATAAAAATAAAGTAAATAAAAACAACGTTTTGAATAGCAGTTATAAATATTCAGTATTAATAAATAAAAAACACACAAACAAATAATTGAAAAAAAAAATTTAAGAAATTATTTCCCTTTTGGTTCTATAAATATTGCGTAATAATAATGTTTCACCGCAATATATTCAACAGTTTTACTGAGGAATAAATATAAATAAGAACGAAAATAAATTATACAAAGTTTTGATCACGAGCTACGGCGTTGTTGATATTAGAAGATGAAATAGTTTGACGCGCAAATTCGTATATATTTTGAAAAATATGATATGACTTATATAATATTTCTTCCTGTTGACCTGTTATCAAAAACGTGAAACTTTATTGGCAAATCATAAATTATGGGCTCGGATAAAGCAGTTTTTCTTGTGGATACTGCTATAATAAGTGCGAGCGTTTTTGGTTTATCGGAAAAGAAATTTGCTATGTCAACGAGACACCGAAAAATAATTTTAGAAAACGGGAGTGAAAACCCTAACGGAACGATATGAACTCAAAAAAGAAATGGTAAGAGATTCAAAAGAGAGTGCAATATGTGACAAGACGAATAGTCCACTATGAATGTATAGTGTTGGATTAGGAAGAAAAAAGGGGCGGGCATTGTCGAACACAAACAAATAAGAAAAATAGGTAATGAATAATGATAGAACAAAATAAAATAATATCATGTCCTTGTACGGATGTATGTATGCGATCGGTAACTTTAGTGGATTAAATAAACTATATTTTTGTATACAATCTGTTTATACGACTGCAAGAGATGTTTTGGCAATAGCTACATAATTTCAGCTCACATAGAGTTATGATAATCGACAAAAATCGTTTGAGATTAAAATATTATCTGGTGATACGCATCATTGCATCAATAAGGGTTTTATTTCATTGACTTATTAGCGTTCATATACGAGTATATAATAATAAAGTACACCCTCCCTTAATAAGCACTGCACTAAACAACAGACACTTCCAAGAAGCTAAAGTTTTTTGGAAACAATAACTATAAAATACTGTCTACCAACTGAACCCTCTGCACGGTGGACACCCCCGAATATAGTGGACTCAATTTTAGTGACCGAGTGTCAGGTATTTATATGTTTACCTGTAATATTATATTTATAACCCACGGTGCGCACTGTTTTACAGTTTGGTTTTCCTTTTTTTAAATAATATTATATGGATTAGATTTTACAGCCCATAAAAATAATACGTGAATTTCAGGCGTCTATCGTCGTTCTTATTAAAATTTAGTCAATGTCAATATAATGCAGCTATGGAATTTCGAAAAAATGAATACTCATAACATTGGTGTAGCTGATTTGCCTATCTATTACGCCGCGTGATGGAATTGTTAAAATTGAAACGGATTAAATAAACGTACAACACACAATATTATTTTATATTATGACATCCGGAGAAAATGAAATAGCCACGAAAACACCGGTATACAAATGGGAACATTTTCGGTGAATGCATTAACTGAGTGTAGGCTTATAAGTAACCATACATGCTGCCCTCTACTAGTCTCCCACACCGGGATACTGGAAATCAGGTACACCCTCACGCCGAGATGCGACGGATGTAGAGGAATTAAGAATTTTAATATATTAATATCATTCATAAAAGTGTGATAGTTTTAGTGATGTGGAAGTCTCGTATTATTAAAAAATTTTTTTATAAATGTTGTTCAAGTACAATAAACGCTGGCTACGAAACGTATATGTACAGGTCCTAACAAAAAGTTCTGACAAATACAAATAAAAATTGATACTAGTTAAACTTATGATAAAAAATATGAAAATTATATGAGGCTAATAAATAATCTAAGAAATGAACTTATTTCTAGAAATTCCCAAAAATATTATTTTGTTATAAGCCATTATTACCTTTTAAATTAACTTAAACTTGACATGTAAATAAATGTTTTTACCATCAAATATAGCTAAAATAAGTTTCTCAAATTGGTTTTATTGAATTTTTCAAAAGACAAATTTTATATTTTCAGTATTAAATAATGAAAATGTTATACTGTACTTGTAGTGGAAGCGACTATATCTTATATGAATAAAAAAAATGTATTTTAAATACCGTTTAGTACAAAATTTATTTCATATTTTGTCAGGTATTTCTGTCACACCTAGTATATACTATACTATTATACAAATATATGGATATAATGTTATATTATAAAGTATATACGCATTTGTAATTTTAGTTTGTTAATATAATAATCAACAATATTTCTTTTAACTAACACAAAGCACTTCAATATATATTTTATGACATCAGTTGTACAGTATTGTTTAAGTCAAAATGTCATCATCACTAAATCAATCTTCAGCAACACGCAGACGCAATGTGAATTGTGATTAATCATTACTGTGGATGTGAAGTCGTTCTCTTATTAAGGTCAATACCACAAGGCACTAGTGCACGCGGCCATCTGTCCAAAACATTTGATTTTAATATTAGCATTTCTACGGGTAGAAATGGTTTTCATAGTTTTTTAAAAACTATTATTGAATAATCTGCGAATTAAATATTTTAAAATATATGTTCTCATCAATTCTCTCTGGTTAAGAATATAAGAGCTATTGAATCAGAAAATAATAAATACGTCATTAATATTAAAATTCATGCTTGGTAACCATTATTATATAATATTCTAAACTGATTATGTTACATCTAAGAATTATTGATTATTCAAAGACTTGATTCTGCTTGAAAAGTGTAATTTGAATTTTTTTCATTGCATTCATTCTGCAGCATACACAGAACGTTTGCAGAAAAGTCACACTGCAAAAAACCACACTCTCTTTCTTAACCCTCTATTTTATTATTACACAATTATTTTTCTTTTAAAAATCGTGGTTTTAAAAATCTCAATGAGTACTTGGGCCCTCTTAACCCACAAACCCTTCGTGGTGTGGGAAAAAGGTGTTATTGCAACGGGCAAACATTAAAATATTATTTAAATATATTTGTATAGACTCGAAAAATGATAATACAGAAAGTGAGAGTAATTTCAGAAACAAGGTTTATAATACGATAGAATTGCAGGTAATAGATATGATAATCAGATGCGTAGGAAATATATTATCATAATAATGTAATATATAGATGCTTGAATGTTATACTAAACTTATAGTTTAAACCGTGCAATTTAAAATATCGTGTCGAATATAATAATTAATGTACAATAATAATGTGTAGCGGTTCAAAAACACCTGTTGTGTTAAAATATCAGCAAAAAAATACTGTTCAACTACTATGCATAAGAACTATGAAAATAAAAGGATCACCTTTGTGTTGAGCTGCACACTCAAGGTAATGACTAGGGCTCGGATTTATATGTAAATACATATTTTTACTGTGACTTGATAAATTAATTTAGGTAAGTGATAAATTCGTTTCAAGGGATTTCCAATAAAATGAACTATATTTTATTTTACATATTTTTACATATTTTGCCATAAGTACATGTTTTTACATATTTCTCAATAATTCCATTTTTCCTACATATTTCGATAATTTGTTCATTTACGATTTATTATTTATTAATACGACTTGCCCATGTTTAAAAAAGTACAAAATAATACTGTAGAACTTTCTCCTTCAGACATAGTCAACATGCAATATTGTCCTATAACATCAGTCGAAGTTGAGAGATATTTCAGTCGATATAAATCAATTTTACGACATAATCGGCGATCTTTCGAATTCGAAAATTTAAAAATGCATGTCATTATTAATTGTAACCATAATAATTAGATAGTTAGATAAATATTTTTTTTTATTACATTTCATTTTAATTAATAATAATATTTTTTTTTTTTGATAATACATATTATACATTTTTTAGCACATATTTATGTACATAATTTTGTTTTTTGATAATACATATTATACATTTTTTAGCACATATTTATGTACATATTTTTGTTGCATAAATACATACTTTGGTTAAATAAATACATATAAATCCGAGCCCTAGTAATGACGTACATGTCCCCAGCAAAACCTGTCTGAAATTACGCGCATGGGCACCGGTTTGCAAAATTAATTTAAGGAATCAAAAAAAATTAAATTCATTAAAAACAAATATTAAAGACTGGAGTCTACAATATCAGTATTCCTAAACTCACAACTTTATTTACAATAATTAGATCATGAAACAATGAATATTTTTAAGGCACTAATTTTATCAAAATTAAAAAAATGTTTTTAAATGTATGAACTAGAGTTAAATCATAAAAAAAAATTTGAAGGGGGCATGGACGCCCGTGGGCAAATTACTTTTAAGTATCAAAATAAAAAAAAATGAAAAAATGTGCATTAAAAACAAATATTAAAGACTGCAGTTTACGATATTACTAATATTAACTAATAGCATTATTTACAATAACTAGATCATGAAACGATGAATATTTATAAGGCACTTACTAGTTATAAACATTTAGAAATGGTATTTAAAAGTCATCAACAATTCAATTTTAGAAATAAAAATGGGAAAGAGGACATAGGTGCCCGCAGACAAATGCGATTTGAGAATCAAAAAAAAAAATTTGCATAAAAAAAACATTAAAGACTGCAGTCTATAATATCCTTATACCTAAACTCATAACTTTATTTACAATAATTAAATAATGTTAAAATGAATATGTGTAAGGAACCAGATGGTATTCAAAATTTAAAAATGATATTTCAAAGTCATCGAGAATTCAATATTAAAAAAAAAATTGGAAGGGGGTAATAGGCGCCCGCAGGCAAATGCATTTTGAGAATCAAAAAAAATAAAAATTTGAAAAATGTTGCATTAAAAACCAAAGTTAATGACTGCAGTCAATAATATCAGTATACTTAAACTCATAGCGTTATTTACAATAATTATTTCATGAGGAAATGATTATACATAAGGAACCAGCTGGTTTTCAAAACTTGAAAACAGTAATTCAAAGTTATCGAAAATTCAATATTGAAAATAAAAATGGGAAGGGGTTCATGGGCGCCAACCGGCAAATGCGTTTTGAGAATCAAAAAAATAAACAAAACGAAAAAATCAAATAGGATTCAATTTTAAAAATAAAAATAGGAAGGGGGTCAGAAGGCGCCCGCAGGCAAATGCATTTTGAGAATCAAAAAAAATAAAAATTTGAAAAATGTTGCATTAAAAACCAAAGTTAATGACTGCAGTCAATAATATCAGTATACTTAAACTCATAGCGTTATTTACAATAATTATTTCATGAGGAAATGATTATACATAAGGAACCAGCTGGTTTTCAAAACTTGAAAACAGTAATTCAAAGTTATCGAAAATTCAATATTGAAAATAAAAATGGGAAGGGGTTCATGGGCGCCAACCGGCAAATGCGTTTTGAGAATCAAAAAAATAAACAAAACGAAAAAATCAAATAGGATTCAATTTTAAAAATAAAAATAGGAAGGGGGTCAGAAGGCGCCCGCAGGCAAATGCATTTTGAGAATCAAAAAAAATAAAAATTTGAAAAATGTTGCATTAAAAACCAAAGTTAATGACTGCAGTCAATAATATCAGTATACTTAAACTCATAGCGTTATTTACAATAATTATTTCATGAGGAAATGATTATACATAAGGAACCAGCTGGTTTTCAAAACTTGAAAACAGTAATTCAAAGTTATCGAAAATTCAATTTTAAAAATAAAAATGAGAAGGGGGTCATGGGCGCCCGCAGGCAAATGCGTTTTGAGATTCAAAAATAAAAAAAATATGAAAAAATCAAATAGGATTCAATATTGAAAATAAAAATGGGAAGGGGGTCATGGCCACCCGCAGGCAAATGCATTTTGAGAATCAAAAAAAATAAAAATTTGAAAAATGTTGCATTAAAAACAAACATTAAAGACTGCAGTCTATAATATCAGTTTGCCTAAATTCATAGCTTTTTTACAATAATTATATGCTGGTTATCAAAATTTAAAAATGGTATTTAACTCAACGAGAATTCAATTTTAAAAATAAAAATGGGAAGGGGGACATGAGCGCCCGCAGGTAAATGCATTTTGGGAATCAAAAAAGAAAAATATTTAATAAAAATCAAATAGGATTCAATTTCAAAAATAAAAATGGGAAGGGGGTCATGGGCGGCCGCAGGCAAATGTGTTTTGAGAATCAAAAAAAATAAAAAAAATGAAAAAAGTTGCATTAAAAACAAACCTTAAAGACTGCAATCTATAATATCACTATACCTTAACTCATAGCGTTATTTACAATAATTATTTCATGAAGAAATGATTATACATAAGGAACCAGCTGGTTCTCAAAATTTAAAAATTGTATTTGAGTCATCGAAAATTCAATTTTAAAAGTAAAATTAGAAGGGGGTCATGGGCGCCCGCAGGCAAATGCGTTTTGAGAATCAGAAAAAAAAATTTAAGTGAAAAAGTCAAAAATATGATCAGAGTTTTATCGACTTTACCTCAGTACAATAAAATAATTTGTTAATTGAATGAAAGTTGTTTTTGATACAAGAAATTAATGTTAATGAAATTAATGTCTCTCAAGTTAAAGCTTTTTTTTTCTTAAATAATTTAATGTTAAATTAAAATTATATTGTGTTGCAAGCTGTAACTCACATACATTTTGAAAAAGTATACAAGAAATTCGAATATAAGAATATTAAAATTTTTTTTTTGTTTTTAGGAAATGTGTTGGAAAAAATAGATTAAGTGCAATGTGGAAAAAGTGAGAAGAAAATATATTGGGAATTCTAAGACAATATAATTTTAATTCACTAAACCATATTTTAAATTAAAACGAAGGAATAAATAAATACTGAAAACCTTACAATAACTCCTCATATCGTCAACTCTCATTATTTCTTAATAATTATTTTGTTATATTTTTTGATATATTAGACTTTTTAAATCAGTTTTTATAATTTTTATATTAATAATAAATTTATATTTATGATAGAAAAATCACTAATTAGTGTTGACTGT